>NC_082396.1:553190-655690 GCF_031168955.1 Gadus macrocephalus | reverse complement strand
AGTATAATTCACATGACTACTTCAGTTAATGCAGCAATGAGTATTACCTAACAATCAACATGGTCAAGTAATAATGTACTAATGGTGTTCATGCCTAAGGTATTAATTTATACATTATTTAATAGGGTTAGGTTTAACCCTAGCACACCAACCCTAGCCTTGATCACTACGCTAATGCTATATAATAATGCTTATGGCTACAATACCCGATGTTAGTTAATGCTGTAAAGGGTTATCGGATAGTTTGATACACCTGTGTGTATTGAAGATGTCTCTCTCCCTCCCTCTCTCTCTCTCTCTCTCCCCATCTCTCCCTCCCTCTCTCTCTCTCTCTCTCTCTCTCTCTCTCTCTCTCAGGGCCGCTGCATTCGCTTCCACCGGGTGCAAGGGGAGGAGTCTATCCCGGTCCGGAACCTCCCCCCCTCACCAGGCGCTGCTCCGGCTCCTCCCCCCCCCCCAGGCCCCTCCCCCTCCTCTCCACGCCCACTCCCCCCCCCCTCCCCCTCCTGAGCAGCAGCCCCTGGTCTCGTCGTCGGTGCCCCGCGCCAAACCGCCCACCAGGGGCCCGCGCACCACGCCCCCCCCCCAGGGCCACGCCCCCCCCCAGGGCCACGCCCCCCTCCAGGGCCCCCCCGCCCATGATGCCGGCTGCCCCCGGCCCCCCCCCCCGCCCGCCTGCCCCCGGGGGCCCCGGGCCCGCCCCCTTCGCGACCCCCACCCAGACTCTGATTCTGTAATGCGTGGGGGGGGCAGAGAGAGGGAGGGTATTATGCACACGGAGCTTTGTCCCCGCGCTCGTATGCGCTCATAAACACCCCACCCTCAGCGGAGTCTCCCGCTCGGAGAGAGAGAGAGAGAGAGAGGCGTTCTCTGGGGGAGACGGGGGCTCTCGTTGAGGAGCTCATAGTAGAACTGCAACCTGTAGAAATATTAAAATACCAAAAAAAAAGACAGGTTGTTTATACGAGGTTTCATAGTCGCTGACTAATGCGGCCAATCGATGGTTACATGTCATACACACATATACAGAAGTGACGGAGGAGGGCATTAAGAGGTGGAAGTGCATGTTTGATAGCAGTGTCTGCTATCAGTTAGGAGTTGATGCCGTTGGAATGTAATTTTGGTTTTAGAAAAGTATTTGTTTGTGAGGGATGATACAGCTGGGGCTGTAAGAGTAAGTAGCAAATGTAAATCAATCTTTAAGGTTTTTGATAAGCCTTTACAGGGGGTGTACAGCATGAGTACATCGACCACTTAATCAAAAAGCAAAGAGAATCAACCACTCAAACTAGGAAAATGTGTTTTTCAAACAGCTTTGTTCAAAGAAACTATTTGTTTTTGTTTTTTTTGTAAGTGAATATAAATGCATCTTGTAACTGCAGGGCAGTTGTACCTATTTATTTCTATACAGGCCCTTGTATGCACCTGCTCTAGTCAATGGGGGTTGTATAAAGTTCTGAGGTCCAATAGGTAAGACAGGAGGATTCTATCATTCCATCACTTTACGGCCGTCTGTCTCCTAAAGTGAGATACTGCATACTAGCTCTCCTTAATTGCATTTACTAATGACTGAAATGATGACGCATCGTTTCTGTATTAACACGCATTTTTGTCTTTAATTAAAAATGTATTTTATATTGCGAAAGTGATTATTTCAAGTAGACTGCAAAACCAATAAAATCTTGAAATATATGGATTCAGTCAAGGAATATGCAAGAAATTTTGTGTTTTCAGACTCTCAGTTTGGAGTATGTCCAACTTGGCCAAAAGCCTGAATGGAAAGAAATGAATCAACCCAAAAAATCAGACTGACTAATCACGCTAATAACACTTAAATTGATTCCTCAAGAAGGTTAAAATAGTGTTTTATGGAAGGTTATTCAGAAAGAAGCATTTGAGATCAATCTATTAATGACTAGAAATGAAAAACTGGTTGTTCAGGTCCAACTCAATGATTCTGGTCCATCTCTTATTCAGCATTCCTTGATTCTACTGAACCAACTCTGGTCGCTGATGACTCACAGGCTCTTTGGTTTTACTTTCCAGGATTTCTAACGGGGATAGTTCTTCTAAAATGTAATAATTCTGAATCCGATTGCCTACTTTGAAATAACTTATGGTACCAAAACCTCATTATAGCATGTTTTTGACAGTAGTTCATCGATGACTTTAACTCTAATATTTTGCCAATGTCAGAGTTCATTGCTAAATTAAATTATTAGGATTATATAAAACCAGTCAATTCTAAATTTAAGGATTACTTGCTGACAAAGACTTTGTAACGTTTAGTTATCCATGACCAAGTAGCTGGTATTTACTGCAATGGCAATATGTTTTGCAAAACCCCGAAAAAGATAGGCTTAGTATTTGATTTTAAACAGGGTGTATAATTCAGATGTTGGGAAAATATTGAACAGAGCAACAAAAATGTTATACATTTTCCCAGTACAAATGCAGAACTGTTTTAGATAGCTTACCCTGTAGCGCACACTCAAACACGGTTCAACTATTGGTCTACAGCACCATCTAGAGGTCGCATCGGGCACTGACATGAAGGCATATCTCCACACTTATCCATTTACTGTGCAGAGGGATGCATAAATAACACTAATGATGAACAGATGCCGAGATGCCTTCTCTAGCTATCAGAAATGATAACACATCTATTAGCAGCTTGTTATGACAAGCCAGATTTTCAATATCACCATTTTCTATCCATAATGTCGATTCTTATAAATTCAAAAAAAAATCCTTTTCGGATCGACGTTACCCAACCATAGTCCTGCATGTAGACAACATGTCCAACAGTCCATTGGTAGAACTGAAGACAACGTAACTTTAAACCACCAATACCTGCTGTAAACATGACAGCATAAAACACATCCATTGAGAGGCCGCTCGTTCGGTGTGCGTGTGTCCGCGTGCGTCGGTGTAAATTCCTCACACACGATGCATAAAAAGTCCATAAGCTTCTTCTGGGTTTCAGGTTCTCTTCTTGTTGATGTTCCTCTTCATCTTCTTCCCAGACTGCGCCCCCTTCTGGACACCCCGCACCATGCCCTTGAACTGGCCTTGCAACTTGGCCTTTTTCCTATTCCACACAAGGAGAAGACACGGGTGAGTTACCTCACGGGTGAGTTACCTCACTGGGGAGTCACTCAACGGCTGCGTCAGGGAAAGGCTGTAATCTAATCGGCTCCGTACCTGCGGTTGAGCGTGGCTTTCCTCAGTGGGATGTAGGCATAGGGGTCCACCTTCCCGGTCTTCTTCACATCCCCCTTCCCCTTCTAAATAAAAACAAGGCCAAACGACAAAAGGGTCAGGGGTCGCCTTGTCCAAAAGGGGACAATGCAGTGCTTTGTCCCAGTCCCACTGGGCGGGGCTGTGGTGTGGCTGTGGTGTGTGTCTCACCTTGGACTTGTATTCCGCTCCTGAGTCTCTGCCGCCCCCTAGTGGTCTGTGGATGCCAGAACCTCCGGCTGAGAAGACAACGGTTAGCAGTTGAACACCCTGAGTATATTATTGATAAACCAGACTACTAATCTACCTAAATGTATCCCTGTTTTTGACCACATATTTAACACCAATGGGATCTTGAATGCGCAGTTTGCTTCTGAAAAGGCTAAACCGTTCGTGCATTCATATGTCAAATAATCTTGCTTCAATAACCTAATTTCTGAATGAATAAAGTCGTCCATTAATTAGATGAACTCGTACCTTTGTATTTGGACTTGGCGTCCGTCTCCATGTCCTCGTCGAGGTCGTCCTCGTCGTACTTCCTCTTCTGCGTCTTTTTCTGCGAGAAACAGAAGATACGGTCGTTAGCAGCGGTCACACGGGAAGCCCCCGCAAGGGCAGCAGGAAGTCAGCGCCGAACCCCCCGCTGGGGGGCGGGATGATCACTTACTGTCCTCACGCCCGCCTCCTCCAGGATGTCCTTCAGGTCGTCCTCTGCGTCTGTGGAGAGAGGGGACGGTCAGAAGATGAAGTGTGTGAAGGCCATGAAGGGTACGATGGTGGAGTGGCTAGTGGCTAGCGTAGCAGCTAGTGGATACCGTAGCAGCTAGTGGATAGCGTAGCAGCTAGTGGCTAGTCTAGCAGCTAGTGGATAGCGTAGCAGCTAGTGGCTAGTGTAGCAGCTAGTGGCTAGCGTAGCAGCTAGTGGATAGCGTAGCAGCAAGTGGATAGCGTAGCAGCTAGTGGATAACGTAGCAGCTAGTGGATAGCGTAGCAGCTAGTGGCTAGTGTAGCAGCTAGTGGCTAGTGTAGCAGCTAGTGGATAGCGTAGCAGCTAGTGGATAGCGTAGCAGCTAGTGGATAGCGTAGCAGCTAGTGGCTAGCGTAGCAGCTAGTGGCTAGCGTAGCAGCTAGTGGATAGCGTAGCAGCTAGTGGATAGCGTAGCAGCTAGTGGCTAGCGTAGCAGCTAGTGGATAGCGTAGCAGCTACTGGCTAGCGCAGCAGCTAGTGGCTAGCGTAGCAGCTAGTGGATGGCGGGGCCAGGTGAGGCGGGGCCAGGTGAGGCGGGGCCAGGTGAGGCGGGGCCAGGTGAGGCGGGGCCAGGTGAGGCGGGGCCAGGTGAGGCGGGGCCAGGTGTGGTCGAGGACTCATCAGCACTACCTTTAAACACTAGATTTCGCTTCATTTTGAACGCTTCATAAACCGCGCGCATCGGGCAGCGAAGTGGGAAGCTGCGCCCGATGCTTCCTCCCCACGCCTACCTTTCTTCACGTCATCCTCTTCGTCGTCGCCGTCCTTGATGATGAGCCGTCCGTCCGTGGTCAGCTTGAAGCCGTGCAGCTCCTTGGCCCGGCTCTTCTTCTTGGGGTTGGTCGCTGTGGAGAACAAGGGACAGAAGGTCTCAGCCGGACAGGTCGGTTTGGAGCCGACCGTGCGGCGGATGCTCTGGCGTGCGCGCGTCCTTTACCCAGAACCCTCTGGGACACGGTGGGGTCCAGGAAGTTGAGCGGCTCGTCCTCCTCGCCCTCCTTCAGCCACGCCCGGCCCTTCTGCGTCTGCTTGCCCGCCTTCTTCTGGCCCTTGCCGCCCTTCCCGCCTTCGTCGTCCGACATATCGCTGTCCGAGTCCGCCAGGATGTCCTCGATGCTGCGGGGACAGGACAGGTCAGGAGGGACATAAATGTATATACTATGGAATAAAAGTGAAATAATGAACGACCAATATGTCTAGGTACATAGCTCATGACACGAGTCATGTGAACGGAAAGATGAAATGTGTACACGGTGAGTGAATATAAACGGTAGTGCAGTACACGACGTGCCTGTAAGGTGGATCTAGGGAGAGATTCATGTCAGTAATGCAGCATAAGGGTGTGGATAAACGTGTGGTTTACTTCTGGGACTGGGGTTTGGGGGCGTCGGCCTCGCTGTCAGAGTCCTCGGGCTCCTCCTCCGCCTCCTTGCGTCTCTTGGTGCGGGCCTCCGACTTGCGGATGTTGATCAGGACCTTGTGATGCTCGACGGGCAGCATGCTCTTCACCAGCTCGAACCTGAGGCCAACACACAGCGCTCAGTCAAACCTCCGTGGACAGCGCTCAGTCAAACCTCAACACACAGCGTTCAGCCAAACCTCAACACACAGCGTTCAGCCAAACCTCAACACACAGCGTTCAGCCAAACCTCAACACACAGCGTTCAGCCAAACCTCCGTGGACAGCGTTCAGCCAAACCTCAGTGAGCGTTCAGTCAAACCTCTTTCGGTAACCATTAAACTCATCCCCTATGTTCCTTTTATTGAGAAGTAACAAGTAGACCATGAAAGTGTGTGTACAATGACTGAATATAAAACGACAAGTATTCGCCTGGCATTGTAATTTTCTGCTAAATAAATAGAAGTTAAGTGTATGTTTGTTATCGATGGACACTCACCCAAACTTCCTGGTGAGCTTGGTGAAGATGTTCTTCAGCTTGGTGCGGAAGTGCCTCTTCATGTCGTCCTTCAGGTTGCCGATGCCGTCCATCTGACCGGGGGGTAACAGAGGGAGTGTTGAACAGGGGGGACCCGGTACCGGGCACCAATAGAAACACGGAACCTGAGCGCGGGTCAGAGCGCGGGGACGGCTTCAACGTACGATGACCGAGACGTGGGACGCCAGGGTCTTGGGGTCCATGACGAAGAGGAGCACTTTGATGAAGCCCAGGGCGGCTTTGACGATCTCTCGGGTGCTGGAGGACAGCAGCAGGCACACGTTGTGCAGCAGCTCTTCCATGGTCGTCGTGGCGATGGAGTCTGGGCGCAAGGAAACGTACCGTGAGTCACAGAGCAACGTGAACGGCCAACGGTCTGTAAAGTTTACATTCACAGTTCTAATACTCAACGTCTATAGTTGATTATTAGCGCTGTAATATGGATTACCTTTGTACTCGAACACCAGGCGGGTCAAGGCCAGCACGGTGCAGGTGATCATGGTGACGGAGCCCAGGAGGCCGGCGTACACCAGAGCCAGGTACTGCTCCAGCGCGACTGGGGTTGAGAGGAATCAACACTTCAGGACGCCTTCAAACGACTGGACAAACCCTCATATCCCAGGCTGACCCCAAAAGGAGAAATCATTTCCTTGAACGTTATGTGAGTAATTACAGACATGCTTCTCACCCTTTGGACTGTCACAGAAGCGCACAAACGCCTTCCCGATCTCCACCAGCAGGGTGTAGGCGTTCTTACGAGCGCCCACGGACGTCTCCTTGGTGCAGATGATGACCTGACGGACAAACAGAGCCGGAGTAAGACCCCCTTCCAGCACCATGTGCGTGGGTGTGTGCGGTCGACCAGGCATCGTGTGCGGCAGTGTGTGCGGTCGACATCGGGTTGTCCGGCTGTACCTCTGGCAGCAGAACGATGATGAAGTCCCGGTGCTCGTCCTCCAGACGCTTCACGATGTGCAGCAGAACCTTGAGCCTCGGCTGGAAGACAAACAGAACAGCGAGACGAGAGTTAGACAGGAAACCAGCTTAACCACCTAACTTAACCAGCAAGTTAGGTGGTGAGGGGGTGCACTCTTTCACAGGTGGACCATTTATGCTTATTCTCATGCAGGCTGTTGATCTATACAAAGAGAGTAAATTAAGTTTCTGGATTATTTGATACTTTTGTGTAATATTCACGATAAAAAAATTAAATAAAAGGTTTTTATTTTTGGGACGGTGTAGTTAAGGCGGCAGGCCTGTGCAACTCAGGCGGGCGCCTAAGTCCTTCGGGGAAGCCTGACGTGCGTGTCCTGTGTGAGGACCTAGCTGGCGGTGACGGCGGCGTTGGGGTCGTACCCGTTTGGCGGGCGACGAGGCGTTCTTCAGGGTGTCCAGCAGCACTTGTTTGAGCGTCTCCATGTTGGCCGTGATGAAGGCCTGGCACTCGGGTCGATCGCCGCCACACAGCTCCTCCAGCACACGGTACGCCTTCTTCTGCATGCCTGCCTCCTTCGTCTGACACACACACACACACACACACACACACACACACACACACACACACACACACACACACACACACACACACACACACACACACACACACACACACACACACACACACACACACACACACACACACACACACACACTCTCTCTCTCTTAATGACATGAAATTCACTGGGAGTCACTTCACACTCTTATAACCGAGTAGGAAGTAAACTATAAAGATCCATCGTCCGTACCTCCAGGTAGGGCTTGATCAGCTCGTAGGTCTTGGTCATGGTGCCCTCGTCCACACAGGGCGCCATGGCAACCACTAGATCCATGACCGACAGCCTGGGCAGGGGGACAGGGAGAGATGGTGAGTCGTCTACGTGAGCTGCAGGCTACAACCACGTATCTTTATCAACACAAAACAAAACGCCATCACAGTAACGAGTGGCCTCAGCCTGGGCCTACCGGGTGAACTCGTTCTCCTTGTTGCCCAGTCTCTCCGTGGCCTTCTGCAGGAAGGTGCAGATCATGGCCAGGTCGGTGATGGTGAGGTACACCTTGATGGTGTCCAGGACGGCCATGCGGTAGTAGGTGGGCTCTCCGGCGGCGGGCTGCTGGCTGTACACGTTGAACAGGATGGGCAGGAAGTTCTTGGCGAAGCGACTCACCTCGGCCCGGTCCGCTTCTACAGGCAGAGGGGAGGACAGCACATGAGACCAGTATACCCTGAAGGAGACCAGTACACTCTGAAGGAGACCAGTATACCCTGAAGGAGACCAGTATACCCTGAAGGAGACCAGTACACTCTGAAGGAGACCAGTATACCCTGAAGGACACCAGTACACTCTGAAGGAGACCAGTATACCCTGAAGGAGACCAGTACACTCTGAAGGAGACCAGTACACCCTGAAGGAGACCAGTACACTCTGAAGGACACCAGTACACCCTGAAGGAGACCAGTTGAGAGTGGAACAACAGGACACCTGATCTGCTTCAGCGTCCCGTGGGAACCCACCCCTGCTCAGCCAGATGAGCCCCGGGCCCTTACCCCCCCCCTCCGCGGCGGGGCCCTTACCCCCCGCGGCGGGGCCCTTACCCCCCGCGGCGGGGCCCTTACCCCCCGCGGCGGGGCCCTTACCCCCCGCGGCGGGGCCCTTACCCCCCGCGGCGGGGCCCTTACCCCCCGCGGCGGGGCCCTTACCCCCCGCGGCGGGGCCCTTACCCCCCGCGGCGGGGCCCTTACCCCCCGCGGCGGGGCCCTTACCCCCCGCGGCGGGGCCCTTACCCCCCGCGGCGGGGCCCTTACCCCCCGCGGCGGGGCCCTTACCCCCCGCGGCGGGGCCCTTACCCCCCGCGGCGGGGCCCTTACCCCCCGCGGTGGGGCCCTTACCCCCCGCGGTGGGGCCCTTACCCCCGCGGTGGGGCCCTTACCCCCGCGGTGGTGCCCTTACCCCCGCGGTGGGGCCCTTACCCCCGCGGTGGGGCCCTTACCCCCGCGGTGGGGCCCTTACCCCCGCGGTGGGGCCCTTACCCCCGCGGTGGGGCCCTTACCCCCGCGGTGGGGCCCTTACCCCCGTGGTGCGGCCCTTACCCCCGCGGGGCCCTTACCCCCGCCGCGGGGCCCTTACCCGTGGAGCAGCTCTTGGTGATGGTGACTCTGAGCGCCTGGCAGATGGTGAGCCGCAGGTCGGGCCGCTCGTTGATGGCCGAGCCCAGCGCCCGGGCCAGGCTCTTGAAGGAGGTCTGGATGTCTGTGGCGCCCGTGCAGAAGCCAGGGAGCATAGTCCATATCTGGGAGGGGGGGGGGGGGGGGGGTCAGAGCACAGAGAGAGAGAGAGAGAGAGGGGGGGAGGTCAGAGCAGAGAGAGGGAGCGGGGGTCAGAGCACGCTGTCTCAACACCTCGCTCAACGCGTCGGCCCTGAGGGCCGCTCTCGTGGGGAGAGGCGCGCGTGGCTACCTGCATCTGTAGCGTGTTGTAGACTTTGGCCTCCAGCTTCTCTCCGGCCTGCAGCAGCTGCTCAGCTGCGGACACACACAACCCATGGGTGAGGCGACGGCCGGTGGGTAGATCAAACCCACCCGGGGCCCCCGCTCTTCGTCACGGCCGGGCTTACCTCTCTGGTGGAGCGTGGCGGCCAGCGGCAGGAAGTAGGAGCTGAAGAACGCCAGCTGGGTGTTCTTCGTGTGGTCTCGGAGGATCGGCACCAGCCAGCTCTGGGGGAAGTCCAGGTCGTCACTGAGGACCAGAACGCACGCAGCACGGTCAACCAACGGCCCTACGCTCACGCCCAGTAGGAACAACGCGGGGAGGGTGTGGTGGGACCCCCGCCGGGACCAAGGGGACGTACTTGTAGCCCGTGATGTTCAGCGGCACGGCGCACAGGACCACCTCGGGGCCCATGCTCTCCACCGCGCCCCCCACGGCCAGGTCCAGCTCCCCGGTGAAGGGGAAGTGGGGGGTGGGCCGCAGCGCCGCCAGGGACTGTAGGGACTGGGGGGGGGGGGGGGGCAGAACAGGAGTCAGTCTCCCACGCCACGCCTTCCACGCAGCTCGTCAGTCCACAAAGTGTTTCATTGGAGAGAAATGCTTAATAAATGCATCATGTTTTCAAACTCAATAAATAATGGTTTGAAAAATGGCGATTTCAACATTGATGGAATAGTGATTATGATTTCTTCAATAGTCGAGCGGTTGGTGTCCAGCGTACCTTCATCATGACGGGGTGCGCCCGCCTCCCCGCCACGCGGTAGAAGGAGCCGAGGGCCTGCAGGACGAACGGCCAGGAGGCGTGGTAGCGGTAGGACAGGCCCTCCTCCACGATGCTGCAGGAGGAGGAGGAGGAAGAGGAGGGGAGGAAGAGCAGGAGGAGGAAGAGGAGGACCGCGGGGGGAGAGCGGGTTAGTTGGCGTCATGATTCAGGACCGACCGCGACAGTGAGCAGCAGCATGAGGCTGAAGCGGTCGTAGCCCCGGAACTCACCGGAACATCCTGCAGACGTAGGAGGCGTTCCCGGAGGAGGCGCTGGCGGTCACCGTGCCGATCTCCTCCATGTGAGGACCCACACACTCCGTCAGGAGGGTCTGCGCACACACACACACCATTATTACAATTACAACAGCCATCAGTACATGGAGCAGCTAGAAGGTACAAAGTAGGATGAGCATAACACTGAGAACACAGATAACCTACATAGAATCAAGGCCTCAAAAACAAGGATTGATCTCAAGTCGGTTGATTTAATTTGTAAATTACTTGGAAACATTTCAGTTATTTTGACACACACACACACACACACACACACGGTTTGTTTACCTTGAGCGTGTTGGTTGCCGCGGACACCACGGGCGTGTGGGGGGACAGGAGGCAGGTCATGGCCGCTGTGAACAGGCGGGGGAGGTGCCCCGTGTTCAGAGAACTCTGCAGGCTGAGACAGAACAAAGACTCGTCAGTGAACGGTCATAACAACAGAACTACGTCTCAGTGTAAGCTAGTGATCGACCGATACTTTATTTTATTTTTCTTGCCCGGCATGATTTACAGACAGTTCAATAAATGTTCCTTTTTTAATTGACACTTGTAACATTTTATAACCATTGTCATTTTTATGATGTAAATTGAGGGAGCAAAAGCAGTACCGGCTCCAAATATCGGCTCAAGAATATCGGCAGCCCGTATCGGACGTCAGCTAAGGCTGATGAAAGGTAAAACCAATCCATAAGGGTCGATCCCCAGGGGACCATGAGGAGGGGATGTGCGTTACCCTGCCAGGTGGACGTGGGCCTTCTCCATGACAGCGAGCCAGGCCAGCAGCGGCTGCAGGTCGTTCTCGCTGGGCAGGTAGTCGTACAGGGCCTGGGGGGGGCATTCAAACACAGTTTAGACCCTCCCTCCTCCCCCCGTGGGTGGTGCGGTGCGGTGTTGCTGGGGCTCACCGTGATGATCTGGGCGTTGAGCTCCGCTGACATGGTGCTGGGGTTTGGCTTCCCGTTGAACAGCTTGTGGAAGGCCTGCATGGCGCTGGCCGTCACCAGCTAAACACACACACACCATTCGGTTTGACCAGACGCTTGTATCCAAAGAGGCTTACAGTGAATGAGGCTCCTTGAGCAGTGAGCTCCGCCCCTATCTGGAGTCAGACTCCGCCCCTATCTGGAGTCAGACTCCGCCCCTATCTGGAGTCAGACTCCGCCCCTATCTGGAGTCAGACTCCGCCCCTATCTGGAGTCAGACTCCGCCCCTATCTGGAGTCAGATAGGGTCATAATGAAGAAGCAGCTTCTGAATGAATCCATCTATGGAGGAAGCCGTCTACAGGTTTTAACGTGCTCTCACCACGTGTCCGAGCGTCATCACGCGCAGCAGCGTCTCACAGCAGGTCTTGACCGCCCCCTGGGGGAAGGAGGGCAGCAGCTCCTTCAGGACCCCCAGCACGTGCAGTGTGGTGGTGTCCTCCTTGCTGCCTGAGAAGAAAAAACACACGGCAAAGCATGAGGTGGTTGGTCCTTCTCAAGTCACGTAAACGAATAGCGAGAGAAGAAGAGTGTGCAGATTTGTACGACAAATGTGTGACTTTTTTGTTTCTTCTCCTTACCCCCAGCCTGTTCCATTTCTTTGATGCAGAACTTGGCCGTTGCCATGGCCGCGGGATGATGGGACGGGGCGTTGTCTTTAAACAGGAACTCGCTCCCTCTGAGGATGGAGCACACTCCGTGCTGCGCCGCCTTGCGGACCTGGAGGAGAGGAATCAAGGGCAGGGGAATGACGAGGGCGTCACGATTCCCCTCTCTCCCGGTCTTCAGTCTTTATATTGCATTAGGTGTAGTGAGCCTTGAGGTTGTAAACCTAGACGGGCAGAGATCGGTCTAACTGATTGAACAATACGAGTTGGGCTGAGCACTGCTGTGCGGCAGAGCGTCAGACCTTGGGCTTCTTGTGGACGGTGAAGCTGAGGAGGCCGTGGTACGTCTGCAGGGTGGAGGGGTAGTTCCACACGGACACGTCCTGCTTCTTCAACAGGGTGGCCAGGCACGACAGCACCTGCATCACAACGGGGACAACGTCGTCAGGGGCGTCCAGCTCAGGGGGCAGGAGGCGGGGCTACTGCAGAGTGAATACATCAACCCAACAGAGGCTCGGGCGGGAAGACGAGGGCAGCTCACCCAACGGAGGGCGGAGCCGGTCTCACAGCTGGCCTGCTGGGACATGACGTCCATCAGGGCCTTGGACGTGTCGGAATACTTGGAGACCAGCACTGGAGTAGGGACCCTGGGGACCCGATAACAACACACACACGTCAAACTCTGGGATTCTGTAATCCAGTGAAGCTCATTGGATATTCTGAGGACAGCGGTGGGAGCGAGGGTCGACCGAGGGCTGACCGTTTCATGACCAGGCAGAGGAGGTAGGCAACGGCGGCCAGGGACTCTGGGGCGTCCACAGCCTCCAGTGTGGTCATCTACAGGGCACAGGACCAGGGCAGGTTAGGGTGCTCAACACCCATCCAAAAAACGACTGGCTTCAATTCCCCCAAATAAATACAAATATGATTGAATATATTAGTGTTTTAGTCTCAACAGTCTTCAAGCCCGGAAGAAGTACTCACCAGTGCAGCAAAGTATTCGGTCTCCGTCTCTTTCCCTCCTTGAGAACGGATCACCTCAGTGACAGCAGCCAGCACAGCACAGATCTGTTGTACAAACCAGGCAGCACCAATGAAGGACTCACTGCACAACGTCAAACATCTACGCCTCTTCACGGCATCGGAATTTAAAGCAAAAACCTAGCAGGTATCCGACCTAAAACCTCGTTAACACCAGTTAGAACGTGTCAAAGTATCATAGCAAATGATAAGAGTGTGATTGTGTATGTAACAAAAACAAACTGATTATTCAAAATCCTTATTTACCTCTTTGTGAGGGGCGGAGTTGGACTCCCAGTACCGCTGGACCTTACTGAAGGTGAGGTTGGAGCAGTCAGACAGACCACTGAGGAAAGTGCCGGAGGTCTTCTCAGTGAAGGCCAGATCGTCGTCTTCCTCCATGCGGGCTCCTCTTCGGTCACTAACATCCAGGGGTCCGACTTGCAGGTCATTGTGGAGCTTAAGAGCGTCGACTGTGAGATCACTCTTTTCTGTGGGAAGACATACCGTTTAAATTAGATAATTATCCACACAGATAATGAAAAGGAGTTCCTGGGTACAGAAATTGGAGCATTAGATCTGCATTCCACACACAAACAATGATTTGTATTATTTGAATTATGGCCACAAATATTATACAGGACATAGATATAAGCAGATGTAGTAGTACAAGTAATGTAATACAAAAATACACACACACACACACACACAAACCATCAACTAATAATTCACCAATGAATGTGCAGACAAATACTACTCAACACATAACGTTAATGTCAATGCATGCATCGATAGCTACAACAATTAAGAAAAATGGACTAGCCTAGGATAAAAGATTGAACAATCTTACAACTTAATTTGACAACTTTGTATAGTTATTCAATGACTTGAACTACAGAAACATACATCGTCAGTACAAACACGGGTTGATCAGATCAATGTTCATTTTAGTTAGTTAATTTGCAGTGACTGCCTGGCCCACCGACCCACGTGTGATCAGGGAGGTAGAACAAGCACGGCTTACCACTCGGTCGGCTGAAAAAGCGACTTTTAGCGGCCTGTCGATAACGATTTGTTTCTGGATTCGAATCACTGCTGTGTCCTTTCTTCCATCGTTTCAGTTTGTTTGCGACCCCCGACTTGAGCTTTCCAGATTTTACCATTTTGGATGATAAAAAGTCACGCTCTCTCTGCTCTATTTTTACAGCGACTCCGTCGCTCTCCGAATACGTCACTATTATCTCACGTGTCTTCTGGTTTGTCGTCAAATCAACCGGTAGAGGGCGCTGTCCAGCAATAACTATTTGTTATGCGTTTACTAGACTGACTAGGGAGCATACATTAGCTGAACAATGTATAACTAACTACCCTGTCATAAATTACTTCCTCCTTATGTGTTTGGTAGCGCATTTGATCTGCAGACCTCTATCAAACGATGATCGCGCTACAGAATCACCCGATTGTACTACTTGCCCCATGTACATTGCAAGACAATGGGGAGCATATTTTGATACTGTATTATAACGTATTTATTGGAGATTTCAGGGGTTCAGTAGTAGGGTTGAGTTTACGTCTTAACCAAGTGGCTTTACTAAAACATATTTTCAACCTCACTTTGCACAGCAGCACTCGTTTTTTGCAGGAAATACATTTCTAGTTATTTTGATGCAACAACCCCCGCACATATACAGCTCAAAATAATAATACAATACGAAAATAAATTAGGTAAATTTACATGTTTTATTCACAATTCAGTTTTGCACAAGTAGCATCTTGGTATAATATACCCCATGGTAGGCCTACATACAAAGTTGAGCATAACATCTTTAAATGCAGCAATTGTGAAATAAAAAATAAATAAATTCAGCAACATACTTGAGAAAGTATACCACTTAAAAAAATCGAAATATACAATTGTGAAATACAGCATGTTCACTCTTAATCTATTTTACATATTTACATGGTCAAATGTCAAATTGAGATGGTGTTTAATGCATTGTTTATTCTAAACGCTTCTCAATTCAACATACAGAACGTATAAATAAACCTACAGAAAACCGGACACCCACCATGTTGTGTCAATGATAACACAGGGACAGAAAGCAGAACAAAAAGGAGGGCACATGTGAACAAATAATAATTCCAAGCCAGCTCAGTGTAGTGGTGAGGCCTTATGTTGAAAATGACAAGCATAAGAATCTCCCAATTCTACCATTTCAACGACAATATTGTTCAGTGCTTTTTTTTTTTACACCTATTTTAGTTTGGAGAAAAGGAAAGATATAAAAAGGAGAATTACAAAAAGAAAAGAAAGATAAACCACTTTGAATACAAAAATGTACACAAAAGTTAGCTGCATCCACTGCTGGAATATAAATGCACCTTTATGATAATGCTCAGCCTGGCCTCTTTTCTTCCAGCCATCATCTCTGCCATCAACCCGCCCCCCCTCCCCCCCCTAACACAGCCCTCCTCAGGTAAGGCTCAGTTATGTTTCCACGTTGACGCAACGCAATGACCACAAAGTCACTTCACGACTTCGCAGTCGTGAACCTGTTTTGGTTCTGCGTCGGGTTTTAGTGAGCGGACCAATCACAGCCGTTGCTGCTGCGTCGCCTCGACACAAGGTTAACATTTTTACGAGGCGCACGTCAGGCCCTTGCGGGGTACACAAAGAGGGTCCGCAAGGACGTAAGGGTCCTCTAACCCCCTCGCGCTGCGTCAATGTGGAACCATAGCTAGGCCTTTAGCCGGTGGTGACCGCAGGGGGTTGGTTGACGATCACCTGGACGACAAAGTCCTTCTGGACCTTGGTGTCCTGTAGCCGGGTCTTGTCGGTGAGCAGCTTCCCAGAGAAGAACCAGCGCTGATGGGACACGTCGATCTCGTGCTGCGCCTGCAGCCTCCCCTTCAGCTCCCAGATGGAGTCGGCCATGGTGGCCGTCACACGCAGGTCCTCGCCTGGGGAAGATGGAAGAACAATAGGCTTTAACGACTGGTTTATCACTCAGACATCAGACTGAAAGGCAGTCTATTATCAACATATACTCATAAGTGAGGCTGTAAACCAGGGGTGTCAAACGTACGGCCCGCGGGCCGGATCAGGCCCGCGAACGGGTTTAATCCGGCCCGCGAGATGATTTTGTGAAGTACAGTATTGTAAAAAAAATAAATAATAATAATAAATTATAAAGAAAATTATATTTTTTTTTATAAAAATCCTTCCTAGCATTACATGAATTGCATTGACTGGCACTGATTAATTTGTTGTACATTGAACTACTGGACAATTGTGTGTAACTGGAAGTCGCTTTGGAATGTAACGTAAAATGATCTGCTATTTTTCAATGAAAGAAACTGCTATTCTTAATGTGTCCACTAGAAGTCGCAATAGCAATTATGTTAAGCAAGCAAACTTTATACCGGGGCTGAGCAGGGAGCAAGTATAAACAGGTAGTGCAGCTAGCACGGAGCTACCTTGTCGTTCTGCCTTATACTTCCAACATTATGCACTTTGGCACTCTCATTGCCCCAAAATGTCTTTGTCAAAAAGACGAAAAGTGGACACAGTGCAGAGTTTTACAAGAAAAATGGTCATCGTCCTTTTTATTCACGGAAGTAAATGGGAAACCTGTGTTTGGTGTGCTCACAGCATGTTTCATTTTACATAATTATACCATATTTTTACCGGTCCGGCCCACTTGGGAATAGATTTTCCTCCATGTGGCCCCTGAGCTAAAATGAGTTTGACACCCCTGCTGTAAACAATCAAAGCAAAGCCAAGAAAATGTTAATTTATGAGTACATATTTACATCTCAAGGTGTTGATTTTCATCTTTTGGATATGTGTTACTTTTTTTGCAATGCTTGGTTGTTGTGTCAGTGTCCAAATTATATTTCACATTCACATTCCACAAGAGACAGGATGGGACGTCTCAGCCCAGTGTTCTACTGAGTGTGTTCTCCTGAGCCCAGTGTGTTCTACTGAGTGTGTTCTACTGAGCCCAGTGTTCTACTGAGACCAGTGTTCTACTGAGCCCAGTGTTCTACTGAGTGTGTTCTACTGAGTGTGTTCTACTGAGCCCAGTGTTCTACTGAGCCCAGTGTTCTACTGAGCCCAGTGTTCTACTGAGTGTGTTCTACTGAGCCCAGTGTGTTCTACTGAGCCCAGTGTGTTCTACTGAGCCCAGTGTGTTCTACTGAGTGTGTTCTCCTGAGCCCAGTGTGTTCTACTGAGTGTGTTCTACTGAGCCCAGTGTGTTCTACTGAGCCCAGTGTGTTCTACTGAGTGTGTTCTACTGAGCCCAGTGTTCTACTGAGTGTGTTCTACTGAGCCCAGTGTGTTCTACTGAGCCCAGTGTGTTCTACTGAGCCCAGTGTGTTCTACTGAGCCCAGTGTGTGCTACTGAGCCCAGTGTGTTCTACTGAGCCCAGTGTGTTCTACTGAGCCCAGTGTGTGCTACTGAGCCCAGTGTGTTCTACTGAGCCCAGTGTGTTCTCCTGAGCCCAGTGTTCTACTGAGCCCAGTGTGTTCTACTGAGCCCAGTGTGTTCTACTGAGCCCAGTGTGTTCTACGGAGCCCAGTGTGTTCTACTGAGCCCAGTGTGTTCTACTGAGCCCAGTGTGTTCTAATGAGTGTGTTCTACTGAGCCCAGTGTGTTCTACTGAGCCCAGTGTGTTCTACTGAGCCCAGTGTGTTCTACTGAGCCCAGTGTGTTCTACTGAGCCCAGTGTTCTACTGAGTGTGTTCTACTGAGTGTGTTCTACTGAGCCCAGTGTGTTCTACTGAGCCCAGTGTTCTCCTGAGCCCAGTGTTCTACTGAGCCCAGTGTGTTCTACTGAGCCCAGTGTGTTCTACTGAGCCCAGTGTGTTCTACTGAGTGTGTTCTCCTGAGCCCAGTGTGTTCTACTGAGCCCAGTGTGTTCTACTGAGTGTGTTCTCCTGAGCCCAGTGTGTTCTACTGAGCCCAGTGTGTTCTACTGAGTGTGTTCTCCTGAGCCCAGTGCGTTCTCCTGAGCCCAGTGCGTTCTCCTGATGGTATTAATGAGTGGGGCCAGGGGTCCAGACAGATAACGAGGGTGCTTCCTACCGCTGGACAGCCGAACCCGGAGCTGGAACTCCTGTTTGGGCGGGGGGGCCGGGGCGGGGGTCTCTGAGGCAGGGGACAGGTCTTTGCTGCAGGTGGTTTCTGTGAGGAGGTTGACGGGGGGGGCGAGCGTGTACGCGGGCAGCTGGTAGCGGTTGCCCAGTTCATCGTAGCTCTCTGTGAGGGAACCTGCCGAGGGGGAAGAGGAGAAGGGTGACATCACAGTCGGTGCCAACAGTCCGTGAGCTTTTTCATATTATTTATATTTATATGAAGTTATCAACTTTGGACTCGGGAAGGTGGCAACAGTAAAAGATGAACTTGAACATCCAATCAGGATGGCGGATTTACCCATCCAACCCTCTCTCTGCCATGTCCCTATGGTACAGAGACGGAGGGCCTGGTGACAGTTGCGTAACCATGGCGACATTAATCTGAACACAACCAATATGCACAGGTCTTTGCCAATCCCGGTTGAGATTTGTGTGTGTGTGTGTGTGTGTGTGTGTGTGTGTGTGTGTGTGTGTGTGTGTGTGTGTGCCATCGAGACGGATGGCCTGGTTACAGTTGCGTAACTATGGCGAGATTAATCTCAACACAACCAATATACACAGGTTTTTGCCCACAGTGTGCGTGTGCGTGCGTGCGTGTGCGTGCGTGCGTGTGCGTGCGTGCGTGTGCGTGCGTGCGTGCGTGTGTGTGTACCATGGGGCAGGGTAATACAGGCTCCGTCCACGATGGCCTGGGCCAGCCCCAGGTCGTTGACCTCCACGGCCAGCGCCGCCGCCCTGAGGGCGTCCCAGATCTCCTTCCTGCCGTCGAAGGCCGGCGCCGTGTCCCAGAACTCGTCCCTCTTGCCCCGCAGCTGGCCCTCCGTCATCGGGACCTCACTCTTCCACGGCGGGCCCTCCTTCCTCAGGGGCTCGTTCCGGCCTGAAGGGAGGGGGTCAGAGAGGTCCAGGAGGTCATGAGAGCCGTCCCGACTCAGGCAGTGGTTACCTTCAACCCCAGACCTCGACCAACCACAGTCCGTCGTTTGAGGGAGTGGTAGTGAGTACATCATGATGATATCCCACAGCGATACGGCCTCACATTCTGTCTGGTCTTTATTGTTTCCAGTGGTCCTGCTCAGAGATTTAGGTTAACCCGGGGTAAACGCAGTTAGGTGGATTACTAGGATTTGTAGGATCTAAAAGATAATTCTGTAAACATGTTATTTTTCACCTTCCTATGTGATGAAACCCGTGTGAAAGGGAGAAGGAAAGAGGAAGAACTGGAACCAAGCCGTGTTCAATCTCATTCTCCAGGTACGAATATAAAGCAAGTCAAGACCCAGCCAGACATAAGACCCAGAGATGCTTTGAGAGTAATCTCTCAGCACACCCAGTAAGGTCACTTTGATCCACAATAAAGACATTATTTATAGTGCAGCAGCAGTGGATTAATCCAGTGACCGGCTCTCCTGGGTGTGAGTGGCTGAACAACAATCCCATGCTGCTGGATTACAGGCCATAATCAGGTTCCACACAACAGAACGGAGCTGCGCTGCAGCCCGTGAGACGTGGGTAGGGGAGATAAGCTCGGGTTGGAGAAGTAGGTGAAGGGGGAGAACAAAGCACTCCGGGATGACATGCATCTGTGTGCTAAGGCTTAACCATCAGATGGAGAACTACTACCAGATGAATCTCACAGAATGTGGAATAGCTTTGTTTTGGTGGACTGAAGCACATTTGTGGTAAAATCTGTTAAAGGTTACAACAAAAGATTTTAGAGAATTAAATTATTCTCCCATGGCAAATTGTTATTTTCTTAGATTAAATGACTACTCCATGTCCAGTTTAAAGGGTTGCGTTGGCTCCAGGGATTGCGTTCATGTGATGTGTTCCGCTAGCCATTCCGGATGACTAACATATCAGGAATATGCAATCCTCCCACAGTTGTGGGAGGAATCAATCCCTCCCTGAGAGGCACACTAAGTCAATGTGGTTGAAGAACACGCAGGTAGCTTTCAGAGAGCTGGAGAAATGAGCGGATATCTCCAAATAAACTGGTTACCTCTCACTGACGGAAAATAATAATTCCCTTCGGCTCGAGAAACATTGAATGGAGGACTAAATATAGTCATTCAGACGTCATGCCTTCTCGAGTTGAGACGTCACCATAGTTATGATCATACAACCCGGTATCACGCGATTGCGTGCTCCTGCGCACGAACGTTAATCTATTGAAGCGTGTTCCAGAGCACGATAGTCCGACTTTTTGCGTGTTACACAGAACGAAATGTAAACCAATGCATTCTGAATGGGAGTGTTCTAAGACAATTAACGTGCTCCACAAAACGGTACGAGAGAGAGAAAGAGAGAGAGGGAGGGACAGAGAGAGAGAGAGAGCGAGAGAGGCTTCAGAAAGGGTGTGCGCAGATAGTAGGCCTACAGTGCACCCTAGTTATGTTTATGCCAAAACCACAAATGCTATATGTATATATATATATATATTGCCTAATTATATATATTGCCTATATATATGTATAGGCTATATATATAATTAGGCTATAATTATATTATTTAGCGTGTAATGAGACAATCTATAGCCAAATTGTCGAAGATGCCTGAGAATCTTCGGGGATATCAGCATGGGAAATCGGCGAATCAGACCCATGAACCTATAAAGAAAAGCGGGAGAGAACGTTTGCGGTGCTGGTTTGTGTCACGTAAGTACAGGGCTCTCATGTCTCATGCATTCGGCGTGAGACACACGCAATTCAACCCATGCACACGCTCGAACCTGTGCCGTGTTCCAATACCCGTACTGTCCGTACTTACTAGCCAAAATTTGAGTAAGATCCGGCGAAAAGAAGTATACTTCAAGGACCCGGATGCCGTACTCAAAACGGGCTAATCCTGAAGTGTGGATCGAAGGACACTCCCCGTACTCAACGGCAGCCATCTTAGCTACGTAGCGGAAGAGGCGGAGCCAGGCTGAGCCGAGGCGCATTTTCCACATAGCCTGCATTAATAGAGTCATTTTGTAGTTTTTATAGCTGCTAGGCGTAAAGAGTTCACCGTTCAAAGCGGGATGTTTATTGCGGGGGAGGAGCCACGGCGGCAGTCGTGATCGTAATTTCCGGTTAGTGCACCACGGAGTACTCGATTTGGAACAGCACTCACATCTGAAAAAATAACGTAGTAGATAGTGCGGATAGTATACTTCCTTTAAGTATACTCATGGAAGTACGGGTATGGTCTCACGAAAATACGTGACACTGTCACGTTATTTAATCTATTGAAACGTGATCAGGGACACGTAGGCCTATTTTCTAAATTTTGTATTTCAATTGGAAGTAGGCTATTTGTCGTGTCACTAAGCATGACTTCCAAACTAAGGTTCTGTCCAGGAGCGTTCTCCCTGATGTCCCTTATGGAGCTCCGTACAGATCATTCATTGTTGAAAATTGTCTGTGATAACTAACAAATGACAGCTTTTGGCCACCCGTTTCTACTTAAAATTGTCTGTGATAACTAACAATATGACAGCTTTTGGCCACCCGTTTCTACTTTCACCTTTGATACTGAGAAATTGTGACAATACACGGATAGGCCTATATTAAATGCAGGTGCGCTGCTCTGTAGGCAAACCGCGAAGGAAAAAAGGGTAGCTGCTTCATCTGTTCTTTTTAGAATTGTATGTCTTGATGTTTATTTTATCTAGCCATCTATTCTCTTGTTTTTGGCTATGTGAATGAACGTCCGCGTCGATGCCTCGATCGCAAGTCCAGTGTCGCGAGCGGACGTTGCCATGACATCTAGAAATCATACCGTATTTAATGGGTTGTAGTGAGTGTAACATAATTCACCTACAGTATTTTGTTATGTGTTGTTCTTTCAATTGTGTTAGGCATGTCGTTTACTGTCTTGGTGGTTCAGGGATCGCTGTCCCTTTTAAGGATTACGAGCATCTCATGACGTCAGAGCCCATGCGGGATTTGTTTACCTTCAGCACGTTTTGATTTCCCGTTTCTCTCTTACTAAATAAACGAGTCACACAACCAGTGCCGCCGCTCCCATAACGCGCACTACGCGCTGCGCGTAGGGCCTCAAGTCCTGAGGGGGGCCCCAAAAAATAAATAAATAAAAATTCTTACTTGTATACTTCTGGTTTTAAGTTTGTATTTATGGATAACTATTTAATTTAAAAGATATTGGACATTCCAATACCTGACGGACTGCGGGGGAAAGTGAGACAGTTGTGGGGGGGGCCCAAGGCAGAGGGGGGGCCCATGGCAATAAAAAATAAATAAATATTGAATTATCCACCAGCCCATAGTGTTAGGAGTTGCACACGGCCACGTATGCTCCCCCCCCCCGTCAACAACTGTTCGCTACCACCCCCCCCCTCAACAATTCAGCGCAGGGGGTAGGGGGAATTCGGGGGGGGGGGGGGGGGGCGCCCATAAAGGAGTTATGCTTAGGGCCCCAAAATAGCTAGCAGCGGCACTGCACACAACTGTGTGCTCAACGTGCGAAATTGTGTCTCTCACTTATGGCAATTTCCACAGGGTTACCATTAATATTGATGTGTAGGGGTTGTTTATAACTCGTGAATAATATTGTTTAGACCACGGTCTGGGGGAATACTCTGATTCTGATTGGCTGCAGTGCGTGCATTAACTCCTGATATAGCCCTACAGACACCTGCTAAGTAGTTCCAGTCAGTGTTTAGATTCTCTGCCCGAGCCCGAGCCCGACGCGGGCCGGGTCGGGCCGATATTTCCCACCACTATACTCGGGCCGGGCCTTTGATCGAGCGTTTTTATTTTTATTTTACCATTGGTTTATTGGCCTAATCTGAGGAGAAATCTATGCCATAAACAGAAATATTATAGGCCTTTATTACACGGGTCTTCTCAATGCCGTGGAACGCTCCGTTCACTTGCATGGGTAGTAGTCCGGTGACTTGTCTACCCCAGCGTCTACCGTTGCTAAGCGACGTCACCGTCTTTGCGGACAAATTATTTCTCTGCTGATCAACACTACAAATGGCCAAAAGACTTGTATCCCCCCCCCCCCCCTTAAATAAATACTATGGCAGAATTATTATTATTATTCTCATTCAACTTGAACATGTGTTTTTACAGTAGAGTGGTGGAGGGATGACGTATGTTGGCCAACCCGGAAGTGAGCGTCGCCCTGGATTCCCTCGACAAAAAGCCAACGGATTTTGGATTATTATAAATTGAAACAATTTATTAAATAAATATTTGTGAGATGTCACTCATTTGAGATGAGTTTGCTTCCTATTTATGTCGAGTATACACCCCGACTGTCCACAAGCATCCCCCCCATATGGATTTGGAGAATTGTTGCCACGTCCCAGTGGTGGAGGTATCATATATATGAAAGAGGGCATTCAATTATACTATAATGATCAATTAGGAGGCCGAAGCCCTAAAGGAAGTGATGCAATAGGTGACTGAGGGTCAACATTTGAGAACCCCTTTTATCAAAGGGGGTCTCAAAGGACTCATACGCTTCAACAGCGGCTGCAGCAGAAGTGTTGAGAAGAAAGATGATATCAAGACATTTATAGAATATTCCCATTCACATGATTCTGCGCACGACCTGCAGGTTGGAGAGACTGAAATAACCCCCAAAATGAGTAATAATGTAAAAGCAGCCAAGTCCCACAAATTGCTTGAACTATATTTTTCATTCCATTGTTTTGTTGATATGCATTATTGAAAAGTTTCAAGCATATGGATTTAATGCAATATCCACAAACAGTTCAAAATGGTACCATGAAATGTCTTGTTTATTGTATTAACCAGTTCATTTCTCTTTTGTGAAAGTCACCAAAAGTCGAAAAAAGTTAAACGCAAGGTCACAGGCTAACAGTGGAGCTGTGTTGGGAACCAGCAGCCAAGAGCTTCCATGGAAACTTTCTACCCATGTTAAATAGATTTAGTTGGCAGTTCCTTTTCTGTCCATTCTTTTTTAAACTTGTGGAAGCACTTTGCAGTACTGGGAGACACCATTTCTAACGGCAATGGAGCTAGATTCTAAAAATATCTAAAGATGCCCAAAGCAAATACCTTTAACCCATAGTTGTGCTTTATCAAATTAAAAAATTTCAGAGTTTCATTGACCACAAATTGAGCAGAAATATTTTGCATACAAATCTTTAAATAGTTTAACCACATTAAGAAAAATACATTTGTTAATTTTTTTTATTAGTGAAGCCACAAGTTTTGCACATTATCCAAACAGAATACCTGAAATGTTGATATTTCAGCCCTTTCTGGTTAAAACAAGAGAAAAGGACAACCTAACAAGAGTGAAAAGTTTGGGTTAGGTGACCTATAGTTCAAAGATGTCCCTGGTCAGGTAGACTAAATAAAAGTGTATTCCCAATTGCTCCAGGACATTCGTGTAATTTACTTGTGAGCTCTCCCTCAAGCCTAGAGAGACATCAGTGTTGAACCACCAACTGAAAGAGGGTATTTGCCATTAGTATGAGTGACAACATTTCATGGCTATTAATTTAGTTCATTATATTTAGCCGATTTGAATAGACTTTTCTAGCAGGTGAGGCTGTCAAAGAACTAAATATGGAGCAACTACAAAAAGTAAATTTGCAGCATGACCAAATTATACAAAAAGTATAGGAACTGTTCTAGCAGATATGTTTTAGAAGTCTCTTTTGATAGGCAGGGAATAATAGTCTTTGTCACCCTGTAGTCATGCCATCAAATCTGTTGGGCAAAGTACCGCTACTGATTAATCCAGTAGACTCACCAGTCAAGTCCCCCTAGTTAGAAAATGGAAGCAACCCAGTTAGTCATGTTAATTATTCTGTTACAAATGAAGACTAATACTTTCCACATATTGCGATCCAAGTTACTGGCTGCAGTCTTGGATTTTATAGTTCTATATTAATAGATTCAATTTACTAAACTATTAATCATGCTTCAGAAGAATTAACCTTTCTTGGATGGCAGATCTACCAAAAGCCTCCATTGCCACAACCTCCAGATGGCTTACGACCTACGGCAACTCCTCGACTACTGCAAGCCAACAAATTGGCTCTTGCACACCAGACACGCATTTTGCTTTATTTTAGGTTTTCAAGCATCTTAAAATCAAACCAAATCATCGCTCCAATACACAAGTCAGCTAATAGCCTACAAGGAAATGCTGAAGCTAGTGTTAGTGATGGCGATAGAAATGGACAAGCTTGCGTGTACAAATATGCAACTAGAATTGCAAGGTTCACAGCCCAGTTGCATAAGTGGTCACAACCGTTGGATTGTAAGCAAGAAAAAAAAAACATCCCACAAACTAGTCAACATGGTGAATTGAAAGCCTGTACAAAACGACCCTGGAATAGTCAAATGCAGCTTTACTGCGGATGAATAAAGCCAAATTGCATAAACATCCAATGGTAAACAGTATACAAATGCAATCAAGGTTGCACTCACACTAGGCCATCTGGCCGTGGCCGTCGCAACTGTGGCCTGGCCACGGTAGGCTCTTGTACATACGCCATCACGTCGCTAGCATCCAAACAATTCTACCAAACCTTAACCAACTAGTGAAAAATGGAACAAAACTTTAGCACACACCCAGTGACTAATCACCTTGTCCAGGGGTGTTCCAACATGGTTTACCAGAGGGCCTTGTGGACTTAAAGTAAGCCACACATTTGACAGAGACAGCACGGAATGACGTTAAACTAAGCTAATCTACAGGTTACTAGTGCTAGTGCAATTACATGAGCATTTTGCACAATATTTGTACTCCAATGCTACGTAAAGCAGGCTTCTTCAGAAACCCGTAGCCTGCTACATTGAAGGGCAACTGTAACAAATCCTGACCAAGACCGAAAGATGGCTCTGGAAGCCACTACGGCCCACGCAGCAGATTACTGCGTGGACCGTGGTGGCTTCCAGATCAACCCTTCGGTGGACCATTCATACACATGTATTCCGAGGATGTTTTGAAGACACTGGAGTCCCATGGCACTAGATTCCTTTGAAGACTAAGTTGGTATGGGGGGGCCCAAAGGGGGCCCCCCCATAGATCATCTAACGCCTGTTAAGAAAAACACACACACATCACAAGATACAAATCAGCAAAGCTAGGTTAACAAACAGCGGCGACATGCATGTCAAGGTGCAAAGAGCAGGGATACTGATGGCTTGTGTCTGAGGAGACGGTCCAAAAACGTCAACATTTAATAAAGGAAAATAACTTTTACTCACTGCGGTGGTCTGTTTCGAAGTGCCATGTTGGTAGCAATATTTGTCTGGGCTGTTCAGTCAAATGCCCACAAAAACAAACACGCAACAACGCATACTTTCAGTTTGTATAAAGTGACAATAGTGATCTGCAATCTAGATCGAAAACTTTCAACCCTCACTAAACTCAACCTCGATTGACAGAGGCCGATGCGAAAAGTAAACCAAACCCTTTGTGTTCACCTTTATAGAGGGGTGCGTGACAGGTGATCTCAATTAAGAGCTAATCAGAAAGAACACACTGAACACACACTGAACGGCCATGAGTGAGACGTTCAAAACGAGGACGAGGATTTTACGGAATTGTTACCATTCAAATTCAAATTTCTTTATTATTGGATAGGGTATGATATCAATGATTTGGGCTTTGAGTAGGCCTATATTTCTTAAATATATTTCTTAAATTTTTTCACCCCTTCGCCTTTTGAATATGAAATCTATAATCTCAGCCTCTCTATAATTTGCCCAACACATATTTTATTGTTCAAATAAAATCCCATCCTTATTTTGCCATTCATATTGAATCTTTACTGTCTTTCATTGTACAACACAATCATCTAATAATTATTCATAACGCTCTTCCATCTCCTTGGCTGCATTAAGACGAGGCTCGGGTCAGAGCAAAGATCGGGATCCACACATGATAAGGGATAAAGTTATTTATTAGAATAAAGTAAGTATCATGAAATCTGTAAAGGGATTAGTGTAGCGTATGCAAGATTGGAAAATGTGCGATGATATGGTTTGGACAGAAAACCAGTACCAAAATCACAAGGACCGACCGAGCCAGAACGGAGGAAACTTACCCAGACAGACAAAACAAATACTGGGAACAACAAACCATCTTTACCATGTTGGAAATACCCAAACAAAATGCAACAAACCAAACCTGAACAGCAAACCAACATATGTGACCAACCAACTGAACTACTGACCAAACACACAATTCTTTCGACTAGCCTATGTATATGGGCAGTGGAAAGTGTGCTGTGGGGATGTTGAATAGTGTTAACATAAAACAAAACATGGAACCAATCCAAAGGTCCAAAACCTTAAGGAACCACCCTAAACAGAACCCAAGCCCACCTGCCTCTGTGGAAAGAGAGAGAGACTGGCTACAGCCTGCGTGGCAGACCTGCAAAGGTGCACCTCATCAGCTGACAAGCCTCTCAGCCCCGCCCACTGGCTACCTGTAGCAGGTAGGCAAACACAGAGGACCCAGCAGACAAAGGAGAGAGAGAGCAGTCACAGCTGTCACATCTGTTGCCTGAAGATTCTTTGTTTGTCTCCAACAAAACCTTCCAAACAGATGAATCATTGGCTCATCCCAGAAGTGTCAAATTACTTTTGTGTGTCAAAACGGGCAGGGTGGTCGTGGACTCCTGAAAAATACTATGGTTGTTTTGTATGTAGAATAAAATGCCATTGTACATTTAAAAAAAAAAGGGAAGACTTTCACAATGCAGGATTCTGGGAATGCAGTGATGGAATCCCGATAACACCTGTTCCCTAATAAATGGGCTCAAGATTCTGAGTCTGCCTGCAAGAGGTTGTGTGTGTGTGTGTGTATGTGTGAGTGTGTGTGTGTGGTTGCAACCCGGTATCACGCGATTGCGTGCTCCTGCGCACGAACGTTAATCTATTGAAGCGTGTTCCAGAGCACGATAGTCCGACTTTTTGCGTGTTACACAGAACGAAATGTAAACCAATGCATTCTGAATGGGAGTGTTCTAAGACAATTATATCTGTACGGAGCTCCATAAGGGACATTAGGGAGAACGCTCCCGGACAGAACCTTAGTTTGGAAGTCATGCTTAGTGACACGACAAATAGCCTACTTCCAATTGAAATACAAAATTTAGAAAATAGGCCTACGTGTCCCTGATCACGTTTCAATAGATTAAATAACGTGACAGTGTCACGTATTTCCGTGAGACCATACCCGTACTTCCATGAGTATACTTAAAGGAAGTATACTATCCGCACTATCTACTACGTTATTTTTTCAGATGTGAGTGCTGTTCCAAATCGAGTACTCCGTGGTGCACTAACCGGAAATTACGATCACGACTGCCGCCGTGGCTCCTCCCCCGCAATAAACATCCCGCTTTGAACGGTGAACTCTTTACGCCTAGCAGCTATAAAAACTATAAAAACTACAAAATGACTCTATTAATGCAGGCTATGTGGAAAATGCGCCGACTTTGGCTCAGCCTGGCTCCGCCTCTTCCGCTACGTAGCTAAGATGGCTGCCGTTGAGTACGGGGAGTGTCCTTCGATCCACACTTCAGGATTAGCCCGTTTTGAGTACGGCATCCGGGTCCTTGAAGTATACTTCTTTTCGCCGGATCTGAATTGGAACGTACTGCGTACTCAAATTTTGGCTAGTAAGTACGGACAGTACGGGTATTGGAACACGGCACAGGTTCAAGCGTGTGCATGGGTTGAATTGCGTGTGTCTCACGCCGAATGCATGAGACATGAGAGCCCTGTATTTACGTGACACAAACCAGCACCGCAAACGTTCTCTCCCGCTTGAGATGACGTCTTTCTTTATAGGTTCATGGGTCTGATTCGCCGATTTCCCATGCTGATATCCCCGGAGATTCTCGGGCATCTTCGACAATTTGGCTATAGATTGTCTCATTACACGCTAAATAATATAATTATAGCCTAATTATATATAGCCTATACATATATATAGGCAATATATATAATTAGGCAATATATATATATATATATATATATATATATATATATATATATATATATATATATATATATACATATACATATAGCATTTGTGGTTTTGGCATAAACATAACTAGGGTGCACTGTACTATCTGCGCACACCCTTTCTGAAGCCTCTCTCGCTCTCTCTCTCCCTTGCTCTCTCTTGCTCTCTCTCTCTCTCTCTCTCTCGCTCTCTCTCTCTCTCTCTCTCTCTCTCTCTCTGTCCCTCCCTCTCTCTCTTTCCCTCTCTCTCGTACCGTTTAGTTAATTGTCTTAGAACACTCCCATTCAGAATGCATTGGTTTACATTTTGTTCTGCGTAACACGCAAAAAGTCGGACTATCGTGCTCTGGAACACGCTTCAATAGATTAACGTTCGTGCGCAGGAGCACGCAATCGCGTGATACCGGGTTGGATCATAACAACCATGATTGGTATCCTGGATACATCGAAATCAACCGCAGGATCAGGATATAAAGCCCCGGGTATAAATAGGTCTACCTCCAGGAAATGGTACCACTTTCAATATCTGCAACTACATTGCAGAATTGTGATAGCATTACTTTAGGTCCAACCCTTTTCCCGTTATTTAAACAGGAAGTCTCGATGAGATAAGAAACTATTTTGCAAGAAAGCCCTGTGTAGATTTAAAAAAATCCAAAATCAAAGGAACAACAGTTTAGTCCACATTTTGGCAGCAGACCTCATGTGATGTATGAATGCCGACAGCAACAAATGTATCGTCCATTAAGGATACCCAACTCTTATCCATAGATCACATCAAAATAAAGGATATACTGTAAGTCTGTGTGCTGCCATACTGCCGGACATGAGGAGCAAAGCTCCTAATAATTATCTACGAATCACCTCAATTGGTATCCAAGTATCACTTAACTAACACTTAATAACTAACTGGATATCAAAGGTAAAGTTAAGTGGATTCAGGAGGCAAAGGCTGAAAGAAACAATTGACATTTTCTTCAAATATGAAAAAAAAAAAGGGCAGAGGAAAATGCAAATAATCTGCATACAGTAAAATCCAATATTAAACAATACTAAGACTATCAAATCCAAACACGCTTTACATTTTATCTGATCAGAATCTGAATTAAGTACCATCAAAATCTGATGGGCACAGACGTCACGTCTGAACACAAACTACTTACATTTCAGTGACCTTAAGCCCTTAAAGGGTCGGTCCGCAGCCTGATGGTATCTGTGGTCCCTGGAGGTCGTCACTCCCATGGCCGAGGCGTAACGGCAATTCAAAACAGCTGCAAAAACCGCTCTATACTCCAGGCCGGTGAACCACACTGCTGTCAACAACACTGGTGACCAACAACACTGTCCTGACTGTAGCCAAACAAGAGGCTGATTAAGGCCAAGAGCTCAGGCTAACGGGCTAAATCCTCAAGGTGCGGCACCTTGAGCTGGAGGTTGTCTGCCTCGTAGTACTTCCCTGGTTCATTAAGACGTATCCTCTTTTACCCACTCTCATAACAAGAACCATCCAAAGCAACAACTTCAGGTCAGTGGGGACGAGAGACGACACAAGTCTAATTTGAGTGTCCCTGTACAGAAGATGGAGCAGTTACTCAAGATCCTAATCCTGCTCTATTTAAAGTCCTGTGCTAGAAATGCCCCCAAGGCAGTATGGAACCCCTATTAATAGACATAAACCTTTTTCTGGATGAATACATTCAGCTGGAAGCTGAGCCCCCCACAAGCCATCCTCAGTTTCAAAGCTTTGAGGACTGCCTTTGTTGGCAGGATGGGGCAGAAAGGGAAAGGATGAATTGTATGTGTTGAAGTTGTCTTTGAAATGCAAAATGGATTTTGGAAGATGAAAGCACCTTTGTATGAAAATGGACGACTCCATTCAGTTATTGGAGAAAGAGAATTGGTCAAATAGCCTAAATATATTTGTGTGTACCAGTATATTCAGAAAGAGTCTAAACAGGACACTTTGATGTACCCAACACATACTTAAACACAGTTTACTTTTAATAGCAAGGATATGCCACAGATTCTGTATCAACACAAATCATTTTAAGAATTGCATCCCCCAAACCCATCATTATGGTCTCTGTCCATGGGGTCAAGGGGATAACGGTTGCTATGCATCGGTTGCAGACGGAGATCTTTAAATAAAGCTTGGGTCTGGGTTCGTCCTAATTACAGGTACGGCTGCTAATCCAGAAAGCCTGAAACTTTTTACACCTGCAGGCAACCAGAGTTAATGACAGCCACAGAGACAATTCAGTTCAATGAAACTGCATCGTAACGCTTCGGGGCTAGACCACAAACATACTGGTTATGGCGTAAAAATATACCTCACGATTGCTACTTGACTTAATTTGCTTTACTTTATTTATTTTCTGTCAGGTTGGACGCATTCCACCGTGCCGTATTTGCAGCACAGCACATGATAGTTGAACCTCATCTAAACTAATCTAATCTAATCCAATCAAATGTGTTCTTGGAGCAGCGGGTTGAACACAGGCTGACGGTGTCCTTCACACAAGGTGTGTCTTACCGCCACTCTTTTTGCTGCGAGTCGCGCTGCCCGTGGTGCCCCGTCCATCCATCTGGTTTCTCCCGACACAGCCCCCCATGACAGTGCCTAAACCCCCACATACCAGAGAGAGAAAGTCCTGAAATCCATTTAATCATACATACAAACGCTGACGATCATATAATGAGGTGAAAGCATTTTAATAATGGCAAATCAACCCTGTCGTTAAAGTGCCCAGTGAGTGATAATTGTGACAGCTCAGCACTTGTCGTTCGGGTCGGGATGCTATGTTTACGTCACGTGTAAATCCATCTGACATGGGATGATCTTCTCGTTCGGGTCCCTTGTGATTTTTTTATGGACTACAGCTCACTGCAATACTCTTACTTGCATTGCAAAACGGTTTACAAAATACATCTCTATTTAATGAAACCAAATAAAATCGGACAAATAAATTATAACTTCTGTGAAATAAATTCAACGAAACTAAACGATTAATTTACAATCTCTTTAATCTTACCTGAGATCCAGTCTGCTATGTTATGCATTCTTGTGCAGTTTGCTTGCCACATCCGAACTTGCTTCAATTCTTAAGTGTCCGGCTCCGCGGAGCACCAGCGTGAAGAGAGCTGCAGCCAGTCCTCTGACGCCCAATGGTTGGCTACAGTCTCTACCGGGACGCTCCGTTTAATAGAACCAACGTTGACCAAACGTGCAACAACATACAAAACTTGCAGTCTTTTATCCTTTACCAACTCCTTACATTAGGATTGTAAGAGGTTATTTTACAATCCTACGCTCATTCGATGATTTCGTCTGTAGGTCTCTACAGATCTGAAATTAAATCCCCAACTACCTCTGGGTACGCATGCGCAAATCTAAACCAATTCACAGTGTGCAAACATGATGGTGGTGGAACGTTGTCCTAAAGTCGTGAGTGTTGGCCTACATTCTAACTAATATTGGAAATTTCAACGCTTTATTATGCATGGCATGCCATGTTACTCGTGTTTTGGTTGGCAAATCTCCTGATTTCTTTCTATGATTGGTAAATAGCCTTTACATAACTTTTGACGTTTGGTCTTTCAATACCCGCTAGTGAATATTAGCAAGTTTAAATGTAGAAAAATAAATTAAAGAGTTAGTCATAACCTTTTACTTCCATCCCAGTCATTTGCTTATTAGTTTGAAGATGGTGGACCGTTTGCACACGCCTGAAATGCCAGTTACTGCCCTCTGCTGGACGACTGAAGGTTGACGCGTCAATTTAGTTTTAAAAACATATATACATATACATATATATATACACATATATATATACACATATATATATACACATATATATACATATATGTATACATATATATATATATACATACATATATATTAAGTTATAGACTGAATCTTATTATTCAATACTTTTTGGATGATATTTCTCGTCTATCTGCTTATTCTTTCAGTTTAGGTTTTATTTGCAGTAATCTGGAGATTATCTTTTGCAGATAACCAAATAAATACCAGTTAATCCTCATCCAGTCTCCAATGACATAATTGCATAGCAGTACTGGGTTTTGATGCTTCAAGCAGAAAAAAAAAAGTGACCAAATATATAGTCTTGCTTTGTAGTAACTTAAAATAGACAACATCTACTGCTTGAAAAAATAATTTATGCACATACTTTAGTTTAATACAAAAAAATACCGATATGTGTTTTGGTACGTGTTGGGAGTACAAAAAACAAAATGATAAAGGTATGATGTGGATGGGGAAAGGGAATGTTTTTTTTTTAAGGGTCACAATGTCAATGTACAGAGACATGGAAGGGTCCATTTGACTCCTCCTTTGGCCAGCGTCCTCTCATATAAAGCTCTCGAGATATTAACTTGAAAAAAAATCACAAATTGTGGGTTCTGTCTGTGTTCAGTCTAATGATACGTGAGTCAGCAGACAAGAATCTGTGATTTCCTCAACGCACAAGAAGGGACGGAGGCCCTCCTCCCAGACCCAAAGTATCCCCACTCAGTCCCCCCCTCAGACGGTTCAAACAACGCAAGCCCCTCCGCAGCACGTCGTTGAGGAGACAGCCGAACGCCTCCCCCTGTTTCCCACAGCGCGCCTCGCTGTTCAACGCGACGTCCGGGAGTGGTACGGAGTGGAGCGCTGGTCAAAGTGGTCATACGGGGACGGTGTCCCTCTTGAAGGGGAGGACGTCCCAGGTCAGACCGTCGCCCGGGGGGTTGTGTCCAGAGGGAAGGAGGACCCTGGTCAACCAGTGGCTGGTGGACAAAACCAGAAGCAGCCATCAAACCAGGAGACATACCAGTGCACTCACCAGTATAGGATGTAGGAGCAGAATATAAATTACCTTCTCTTCTGAACGCCCAGAAATACCTTCCAGTTGTTCAACTTTCCATAATTAAAAGGGTTTTTATAAACCTGGCAGAGGGAAGGAAACAGAAGATAACATAAGACAAGATGCACTTCATCAATGCCAGACAGGGAATTTGGGAGACACAGCTGAAGAACAGGACGATAATAAGAAAGAACAAATAACAGTTCTTGCATTCTAGTCCAAAGATTCCCTTGGCAAGCAGCTGGCAGATATGAAACGGTGTGTTTAATGTCTGTTATCCTCCTACATCGGCGGCATGACGTCACCTTTCCCCGCTTGGCTAGCCGCTTGGTTTCCTTGAAGTTGATGTGTCTCTCGATACTGGTCTCTCCCCTGGATATGAGGACCGCATGCCAGACGGTAAGGCCTCCCAGGGCCACGCCCACTGTGCTGAGATAACCAATCACAACCGGAGTTACTGTCTGTTCAGCCCAACATTAAGCGTTCCTACTGGCTGAAGGCGGCATTGCAGTTCCTATTACCTGGTAAGGACCCACATGTAGATGATGCTCTTATGGACCATCCTGTCCCTGAAGGTGTAGGGGGGTGAGGGGGTTTGGTAGTTGGTCTTGGATGAAGAAAAGAACATTAACAATGGCTCCAACCCAAGAGTGTCAGAGTGTGAGTGTGCGTGAGTGTGAGTCTTGTGTACCTGCCCGGAAGGTAAGATCCCTATGAGAAGCCCCATCCCGGTCACAGGCACCCCTGGCCTCTCCCCGTCCATATGCTTAAAGCGCTGAAGCACAGCAACCAAGACACAAGCACCCCAGAGGCGGGAGTTAGAGGGCGATAGAGAAACAAAAAGAACCACAAAGACGGCAGAACCACCACTCAAATAAGCCAGCTAAAGCCCTAAAACCAAAGCTATTATTTAGTGACAATGCGTCTATCCAAAGCATTTTACAGTGAATATATCTGCAGACACATTTCATTGAGGAGCAGGTAGGCTTTATATGCGCATCCAGGGAGAATGTGGGAATTGGGTTCATTCATACCCAGAAGAATCCCACCACACACCATACCCACTGGGCTATCCGGCACAAGATACTGTTGCTGGTTAACCGGCCTCACCTCTAGAGTATTGTACGCGTCGAGGAAGAGGTTCCTGCCACTGATGCTGCAGTACATGCAGCCCATGGACATGGCCAGGCAGAAGCAGAAGAAGTAACGCTGGTTAAAGTGGCCCACACAATTATTCAACCAGGCTGGAAACGGGAGTTATGGGAAACTCTTTTGGGCCACAAAATGTATTTGAGGGAATATCGGTATATGCCATTTTCGATGGACTCTTTCATCCAAAGGTTGTTACAATAGCATGAGTGTGTGCATTCTTAGCATGGGGGGCTGCAGTGGGAATGAAACCCATTAACCATGGCTGTGTTGATGCCTTGCTGTAACAGTTGAGTTGCACAAAAAGGATACGACAATGATGGTCCATTTTCAGAATGCACCTGAAAAGCAATAACACAATATCAAATTATTACAATGAGACGAGGTTTACCATGGGTACTATATTGTCAAGCAAAGTGAAATAAAGAAAAATATCCCAATGACTCACCTGTTACAAATGCCACAGTGGTGTGTCCTGGCTGGTTTAGGAATGATGCACTTCTTACAGACAGACACAAATGGAATGTCATTTTTCACCTGCGAACGGAAACACCAGGAATTCAAAATGTGATAAAAAACCAATCTGTTAGCACCAGCTTGGCCCTGGAGCCGCCCTGACCGGCAGGTCCACGGTATGGCTTCTTAAAACAGGGTTGATCTTTCTTACTATAGGAGGGTATCCCGGGGATGTCTTTGTGGCTTTGTAGTAGTGGAAGATGATCATGACCAGGTTCCAGTGCCCGTAAAAGAGGTGCCACGTGATCCACGCTGGATGGTAGGTGGCAAAGACCATGGGTAGCAGGATCATGTAGCAGATCACCAGGATAGAGCTGGTCAGGACCACCACCAGAAACACAAACACCTGACACACACACACACACACACACACACACACACACACACACACACACACACACACACACACACACACACACACACACACACACACACACACACACACACACACACACACACACACTACAATTAGATAAGTGAGGCGCCCTGTTTGAAGAGGTCGATGAGACGTATATTTTACACATACTCTGCATGCAATCAGCCCCTTACTGAAAACAACAAACACACGTACCATCCCAAACCATCGGGTGATGCGGTCGACTGTCCAGAAGACGGGTTCGAATACCGAGTCAAAGACCACATCTGAGTTAGTGAGGGAGTTGTATTGGAGAGACTGAAGCACCAGCTTCACGTAGGCCCACAGCTCCCGCAGAAGCACGGGCGGCCGGAACCGGCATTTCCTGGTGCACACCCGCAAACGCAAGCAACACAGCAGGTGGAGGAGGGGGCTGTGGCACCACCTCATCCTGGGTACAGAAAACGCACACAACTAAAGAAGAAAAATAACAGATTAAAGGGGGGGGTTGCAACAGTGACACTTGTTAAGTCCTCAAGTATAAGGTGTGCAAGTTTAAAAAGTGTTGTTTTCTTAGTTTGAAAATTATATAATATCAATAAACAAAGCGTATTTGGATTACAGAGTTTAGTCTTGATGGATCATCAGTGATGCAAGCAAACAGTAGCCTTTTACTCTTTTGAAAACTACAATGAAGAGTCTAGTTTTTCTGCATTCCAATCGGCATTAACACCGGGGTGGAGTTCTGTTCACCTTTGGCTGAGCGCAGTCCATGGGATCCACCAAAGGACAGTTGAGTCAGTGGCAATATATTCAGACCGTCAAAATGGATGTCATCATAAGAGCAAATGTATAATGTTGTAAACATAATAGATGTACTAATACAAAATATTTGCAAGCGTGCAACCACGATCGATGTCACACAAATCGTCATTGTTCCAGCACCTTGTTTACCCGCTGGATTAAATAAATCGGGGCACTGCCACTCGTCTGTACATCACATGTTCGCTTTCTGTCAGGGAACACTTACGTTTCTGGAAATCTGAAAAATCCGAAGCAACCGTCGAAGACATACGAACGAAGAAAAAACACGATTAGCACCACATATTTGTGGAGATGGTATGAATTAGCCCGCTTTTGACAAACCCCTAAATCCTGTCTGTCTGCTGTAGTGTAAAGCGCATGCCAAATGCATGACGGGAAATTGAGTCCGGAATAGGTTTTCGCGAATGTTATTGTGGTCATTGTAGTTCTTTGATATCTCCCGGTATCCCACATGTGCATGGCTCCGACCATACTGTGGTGTCCATATAGCTTATAAATACGCTTCATACGTGTTTTTTGTTGGTGTAAAATGTCTTTTAGTTTTAACTTTGATGTGCATGCACAATCGGTATCACCAGAAGACGTGGGAGAAAGTAACATTGAGAAAGACAAAGCTGACATTGCAGCCAAACATGTAAGTCACTAAGTTTGCTCAGTTAAGTTATATACGTTATCGTATTTCATCTAGGACACTATTTTGATGCCCACCTGTCACGTAAGTCCTCTGCGTAACGATGCGAGAGGCATAACAACGAATGACACCCAGACACATTTTCCCTAATCATTGTTACTGTTGTTATTGTTTACCAGACAACGGACGAACCAACAGCAGCAGAGAATATCAAGGAGGCTGCAGAGCACTGCCCGCCGCCTGACCCTGAAACGCTGCTGGCCGATGCTGTCACCGAGACCGTCACTGTGGGTACTCTTCCTCCTCTCCTCTTCCTGAACGAGACCGTTTTGGAGAAGACTGCCTCGGAGAGAGAGGATGAGGAGAAGATTCTCTCTCGCACCGAAGACCAGAGGTCCGACCTCATCTCCGGCGTGTACGAGGGTGGCCTGAAGGTGTGGGAATGCACGTACGACCTCCTGGAGTGGCTGGACAGCGACGGGGAGACGTTTGGCGAAAAGAGAGTTCTGGATTTGGGCTGTGGGGCTGGACTGCTAGGAATACTGGCTCTGAAAAGAGGTGCCAGAAAGGTCCACTTTCAGGACTACAACAGCACCGTTATAAAACAGCTCACTCTGCCGAATGTACTGCTGAACAGCCAAGAGGACGGGCCTGGAGAGGAAGAGAGTGGTAGTGACAGTGATGAAGACGGGAAGAGGAAAAACGATTCTGAAAAGGGGAAAGGTGACGAGGACCTAAAGGACGGTGCTCCACCAGCGAAGAAGAGCCTCACTGAACCACCTCAGCACTCTGCGCTTCTGGCCAGGTGTCGTTTCTACTCCGGTGACTGGACCACCTTCCTTGCTTTGGTTGTAAAGGCTGAGCCGCCGCCAAAGTATGACATTATATTCACCTCTGAGACTATCTACAACACGGCGTACTACCCATCCCTGCACGCGACGCTCCAGAAACTGCTTGCCCCAGACGGAGTGGTGTACCTGGCCACCAAAGCCCACTACTTTGGGGTGGGAGGTGGACTGCTTCTGTTTGAGCAGTTTGTGGAGGAACAGGGCATTTTCTCCCTGCATCACTTATGGGATGTCGAGGAAGGGCTGAAGAGACATGTGGTCAGCCTGCGTTTCAAAACAGGCAAAAGTACTTGAATTAGTTTCTGTATGATTTTATACACCCAGTGAGCTTTTGACTTTGTACGCTACTTCCTCAAGTGGATGACAATATGGAGAAGTTTGAGTTGAGCTATTCAGCGGATTTGTAAGAGATTACAAAAAAATGTAAAAGATTCGGAAATTACACGACAGGCCCACTTACATTACCGGAAAATAAATGTATAAATAAACATAAAATAAAAAAAATTGATGGAATTTATATATAGCCTATATATATTATATCTTAACAACACAGTTGTCCTATACTGCCTGAAATGTTCTATAAAATAAAAATGCGGTTTCATCCCAATCTCGATTGCTCTGTCGCTACACTTCTCGTGTGTGTGTGTGTGTGTGTGTGTGTGTGTGTGTGTGTGTGTGTGTGTGTGTGTGTGTGTGTGTGTGTGTGTGTGTGTGTGTGTGTGTGTGTGTGTGTGTGTGTGTGTGTGTGTGTGTGTACTGCCACTAGCTAAAGTGCAGTTGAAAGAGGCCGTTACAGGTCTTCAGATGCATGGGGAAGAGAGAAAGGAAATGGGCTCAGTGACCTTTGCAAGTGATTTCCCCAGTGTTCAAACACCAGCATGAAAGCCTGGTTTGTTTCTGAAGTCCGGCACAAAATGTCAATTGCAACTTATCCCATCAGCCCAAGGATAGAAGTTTTTTTTTTTTTCTAAGTGGATTCTAGAGTGGCATCACAGTAACAGCAGGTCTCTATACGGTCCGTACCTCCTCTCTGGGATTCTTAAGTGTTCTATGGGGGGTTTCCATAGGGCGGGTGATCTAGGTCTGACACCAGGGTTCACTCCTTCAAGCCTATTAGTTATTTTTGAGTTGATAACTGTTGTTTAAACCTCTTTCAACCATAAAGACTGTTGTACGTTTTTGCATCCATTCTAATGACTTCTGACGAGAAGTTTCTGCCTTGTCTTTTCCCAAGACACATGTATTGTATAACCCTATTATAATTATTTATCAAACACTACAAAGCAAATGATATTTTTATATAAAGGGGGCCAACCATCCTGACATACATTAATTAAGCGTGCATTTACTGAGGAACTTTACTGCGTCTTCATCCAGTAAAGACAGGTTATACCTCATACCTAAGCTCCCGGGCAGATAAGGCGATGAGGAAATGGCTTTATTTACACAGGGCTTACCAAACAATGAAATGGTCTGAATAATAGCTTGAAACCTTCCTAGGAAAGTTTCCCCTGTCCTCCTTTGGTCGGGCGTGACTGTAGATTTGGTTATTTTCGACCACAGCCTGGATACACCGTCACGCGTGTAGTGCATAGATAAAGAAGACAAAGCCCCTTTATTATAAGGATCAATCTTTACATCTGAATAAGTTATCATCCAAACACACTTTTCCACATTTTTTAAACTTGTAAACAGTCGAATGTCCCCAACTATGTCCTTATAAGTAAAAGCAACAGGGATATAATAGAGATAGTTTTTTCTGTTTAGATCCCTTATCGCTATCCCCAATACCAACATGCACTAACACGTATTTATTCACACCCACGCTCTGTGCATGAAGGGGTCTGCGTGTTTGTGGGTGTGCATCATGCCTGTCTGTGTGTGTGTACGTGCTGTGTGTACCGTCAGAACATACTTTTCCATTAATATGCCATAACACACAGCTACCAAATAAAGGCAGTTTGTATCACTGTGTTTGTCGCGAGGCATTGCGTCCACTTCATTGCCCTCAACCCTCTCAGCAGCTGTCTTTGGCCAGTGGGGGAATTCCTGGTTCCTGCCGTAGACCCAGCCTCCCGGCCCCTCCGCCACCCCCTTGACTCTTTATGGGAACAGTGGGCAGGGCCAGTCAGATGGTTTTCCTCAGAAACTATTGTGCGCTGATTCACTGGTGAGGGGGTGTGCTGCTTACTCCCACTGCTTCCTCCTTACTGGGAAGTGACTGTCAGGTTTACTGTACAGAAGGGGTGTGTAGACAGACAACCGGAGGCCATGGTGTAATGCGAAAGGTAGGGGTATTTAAGCGATTGGAATTTTGAATATCAGCCCAGAGTTCATGTATTCTTCTTTGACACCCACCTTTTTGGACTTGGGAGAACATAGTGTGTGTTGGAACCGAGAGAGACAGAGGGAAAGAGAGCATTACAAGGCATTCACAGCTCCACTGTGGTGACTATGAAGCATCTTCAAGAACTGAGCACTTTCAAAGTTTCACTTTGAGACAACGTGGTCTAGAGAAGACAGACGATTCTTGACATTGAAGTGATCAGTGAGGGATTTTGGTAAGTATTTAGGTAATACATTGCATGATGCTTTCGCATGACTGGAAATTAGTTATTATCGTTCACTTAATCTATATTTATTGGGTTATTCGAGAGGGGTTTCCTGAAAACCCTCAGGTGTGGCCTTCCTCAAAGCTCACTACTTTACTGCACGTGTGTCCCTATGAAGCTTTTCCTACATTCATTGAAACAATTGCTATCTTTGAATGAAACCTGAATTGAGTTCACTCCTAACATAAATATGTTTACTGTTAGAACCTTTGCTGAATGTAATGTGTAAGCAATCCCATTGAAAGCAATCGCTTAAGAAGTATTTGCTCGGAATCAGGAATTTTCCCGACTGTTCCACAGTTCATAAATAATTAGCTAAATTTTAAACTTGAACAGCATGATCAGTGATTAGGCAGTTGGGCCTTATCTTTCAGTTGCTGCACTGATGAGTCATATCATACAGAGGAGGATCAGTTCACCAATTGCATAAGACAGAGAGCAGTGGCTTTCATTTCAAAGATTGTGAAACTTTTCCAGTAATAAAAGGGAGTAGATGGCTTGAATCACCAGACGACACTAAATTGGGATTTTAGCAGGCCTCTGCAATAAGGTGTTAAGAAGACAGCTATACCTTTGATGACAAATGTATCTCCATTTCGTGTGAATAAAATGGACCTGCTTTGGGTAAGTTAGAAGACCTATTTAAGATGTCCTTAAGATGAACTCTACTGGCAAGCCTGATAGGATCAGCACGGGAAGTTTGGGTAAGGAGACAATGACAAAGACTTTTACAGTCCATAGTTCAACTGGTGCTCTACTATGAGAACTGAATTCCATAGATGGCTTGTTCAGGTATCGTCTATGGGCTCAGTTCTTTTGGCATGGTACTCATTTTCCAAACATATTAACCTCAAGAGATACAAATGAAGAAAATGAACAATGAATTTCATATAATCCACTTACGTGTATATTAACATCTATCTGTCTCTGATTCTATTGTGTGGTAGTTGTAATAAAAAAATGTTTTACATCAAACCCTTTATTCATTAACAGATAACAGTATAACTTGAAGAACTGCAAAGTCCATTTGTGATAAAGTGTGAAGATGGAAAAGCTTGATGTGCTGATGTTGAGAGCATTTCTTAGTAAAGAATATAAGAAGTATCTACTTTGTTTCTGTTCCTTATTTCACCACTACGCTCCAAATGATCCCTCTTTGATTAGGTTTCCTGTCCAATCATTCATCATCTCATCATCTAATGTATATTAGCAATCCAAAAATAGGTGTCTAGCTCCACTCGGACGAACAGCTTTACTTATAGAACAGACACCTACACAACAATTTGTTTCAGAGCTGCTCAAGGCAAAGACTCCAGGCCTAGCACCAATTTGTGGCAGTAAAAAGGTGGAGATCAGGCCAGAGATAAAAGAGATGCCACATGTGGTGCATGGATTCACAGATGAATGTGAATAGTTTAGACATAGGGCTTTACATAGGAAAAGGCTCATAGGCAATGTACTACTATAAACAAAGCTTAGGGGATTGCTAGATCATTTAGAAAGACTGTTGGCGTTATGGTGCAATGAATAAGTAAGAAAAGAATGAGAGTTAATGCTGTGGCCTAAGCCACAGCTTTATTTAAACTTTGCCCACACCAAAACCTATATGCTAAAAAGAGCTTCAATGTATTACGTAATTTCATGGCATTGTTCCATTTAAAGAAAGAGGCCATCACATACTGATAACGATTTATTGTAACAATAGAAACGTATCAACCTCCACACATTTTTTTCCTTATGATAAAAATGAGTATTATGCCCTGACGTTTTGTTCTCCTTTATAAAGGCTGCATGTAATCTCCAACTCCCAACCATTTATTGGGGTTTCAACTAAACCCAAACAAAGGGTGATGTTTGTACAAATCATTCATTGTGCACAAATCACAAGGGGAAGAAAGTGTGCCTAGATAATATGATTCCCCCTGCATAAGTAGTCTTAATTATTTTGCTGTTCACACACATCAGACACAATGATCAAAATATACACTGATTGGATATGAAGTAGGGCTACAAAGTTTTAGTGCATGGATTTTACATTCTGAATAAATGCGTAATTGACAGTTTACCAACCAGATATTACAACTCTGTAATACTTATTATATAATCTATATGTAGCTTCATAATAAAAACGAACCGATCATTGGATATACGATCGGTCGCTCAATGATATGGTGTCTTACGTTTGACCAGTTGTTAGCATTTTGCCAGAGCTGCGGAGCAACAGTCTATGGCCCCGTGAAGCGGAGCGGAGCTTTCCGAAGACATTTCTCACTCCTAGTTTGCATGGTGAAGCAGTTGTTATCAAGTAATGCGCATTGGTTTGGCGGAGCCACTACAATTTGTACGGGAGAAAAGATAGTGCACTTTACTACTGTTTTCTTAAAGACTGACCACTTATTTCCGAGGCTGTAGCATGGACGAAGTACGGCCTACCACTGGTGCCCAAGCCCACGGGCTTGCGTCAATCTTTCCCCCTGGATTACAAGCCATTTACGGGGAATGCCGGCGTCTCTACCCCGAACAAGCCAACCCGCTCCAGGTTACAGCTATTGTAAAGTATTGGTAGGTGTCCTGCCATACTAATGTATACATGTTTAATACAATTCGAAGAAGTTATATGCACTACTTTTACCAAGCAAACATTTCACAATCTTCAAAAGTAAAGGCAAAACGCCACTTTGTTTACGTAAAGTTTAGTTTTCAACGTAACTCATTCACGTCTCCTTACGTTCACATTTATCAAACCATGTTAAGTTCAATTTCCTACACATTGACCTGTATCGTGAGATGTCTAAAAAAACGTTTAGTGATAAATAATTCAACATAAATGTGCCTTGTTGTTCTTACAGGTTGGGAGGTCCCGACCCCTTGGACTACATCAGCATGTACAGGAACATAGGGAACCAACCCCAGGATATCCAGGAGCATTGGCACTATGTCAGCTTCGGACTAAGTGATCTGTATGGGGACAATAGAGTTCACGAGTAAGTTTGGTTATGGCCATGACCCTAAAGGAAGTACGGGATGGGTTATCATTATAATATATATACTATATAGAATGATCATGTTTGTCCCAAGGGTTGTTTATGTTGTGTACTGAATAACACATGCCCTTCTTCATGCAAATTCATACATATACAAACATTCTTTGAGTGGATTTGGTTAACTAACTAAAGGTACATCCATCTATCTATCCATCTTCAAGTGTGTAAGTGCGTAGGAAAGGCAAAACCTCCCACATATCCTTCACTTGGTCATAGCGTTTGTAAGTGTCTTGCATTGCTCACAGTTCTCCATGAGTGTATTTTGTTACAGAACAGCTTAAATAGTAATAACCTATTTTAGCACAGTTCGGGTTAAGGCCTAAGCCTTATTGTTTCATTTGACAAGAAGCCCATTGTCAATCCTCTACCATGTTCCAATATAGCGGGCTGTACGTGTAGATGAATGCGCAGGGTTTTGGGGTTACGGCAACAAGGGAAATAATCTGTATGTGGTCTTGATGAGTCAGGCAGCCACCTCCTACATCGTTTTTGGGTGTTTTCTTTCTGATCTCTTTGTGCACAGTGTAAACTTTGAGAAGCACTACACTGAATGTATAACTCTCATCCTATCCCAATGCATATTTCTTTGATTAAGCTACAAATTCTGAAATTGTAACTTAATTATTCTTTTGTGCGCGTGGTTTGCCATTGGCACTGTTGTAAGCTGCTCTTTTTTGATAATTGTACTTCTGATTTATTGAATCGCTTTGAATGAATAACAACAAGTGTGTTTGCTTATTCAGATTCACAGGTTCGGATGGACCCAGTGGGTTTGGCTTTGAGCTGACTTTTCGCCTGAAACGGGAAGTGGGAGAAACAGCGCCACCTACCTGGCCGGCTGAACTCATGCAGGGCCTGGCTCGCTACGTCTTCCAGTCTGGTATGAGAGCACATGTTTGAAACCATATAAATCGGGACCGTGTTACCTTCCGTGAACTTGGCGGTTGGTCTCCCCACGTGCCATGTTCGCTCTGACGGGTTTGCTGTGTATTCAGATGAGCTTATTGCTCAGGTATTCTTTGTATTCTATTGGATTTGATGCAAATTCAGTGAATTCAGCTCCATGTCATTAAGGAGCCGGGGTTAGGCGTCTTGCCCAAGGATGGCTACATGACGACTGAGGACATGGGGATCAAATGCAGTGGCTCTTATCACTGAAGAATATGTTTGTTTTTGCAATCAAAAAGTCTTGTGAAGCCCTTCTTGCCATGCAGAAATTCTATACACAGTACCTCTAAACCGACCAGAGGCAACCTTCGTTCTAGTTTAATTGATAACTTCTCTCCCAGATTTATGATTTCCATTAGTTAATCTCACTGTTGTTAATAAATGATTTTGTCTTAAAGTACAAGGCATTCCCATACTGACCTGGGGGCCATCATTCAAGATGTGTCAAACAGGGTGTGTTTGGTTCAGTTTTTCATCAGTTTATAATCATAATTCCTGCAGTCATTGTTGGTTGAGGCGGATTCACCAGAGTGGGTGGTAGTAAAAGGTTTCAGCTTCAAGCTAGACTCTTGTCAAACTGTTGAAAAACGATTGTGGGCTTTGGATACCAGAACTCATAAAATGTTTCAAGCCAAAATTAGTATACAGGTCTAAAATAGATCTTTTGAAAGTAAAAGCCCATTGTGTTTCCTCTATGCTGCTTTGGGCCCTCACGGAAATGCTTCTTTCCCTGCACCCGCTCCATAAATGTTTCAACGCATGACCAAAAAAAAAAAAAAGGGATATTGTTGATGTGAGTCATGGTCGTGATTAACGAATATGTTTGTGGGAAACCCCTTAGAAAACCATACATACGCCCCTCTAGACGCCTGTTGGGTAAACATTAATAGGTGGTTTGGGAGGGAGAGGGGTATTTATTAAGCAGGGAGGCAGAGAAGGCGATCCCCAGCCCCCCACTCTGCCCGATGCGCCCCAGCTGGTGTCCATTTGAACGTGGGTGGGCTGGCCCCTCCACGCTTCACCCCCTCCTTGGCCCGCAGTTATTTCTTTTTTATATTTGGATGGATCACAGGTTACCCCCCCACCCCCCCACTCGACTGGTTCTGTTTTCACACACTTCCTTTTCGTCTCCTTTCTCCTGCGTGCTGCGTCTTTCTAAGAGTTTCACTCTGTCTGAGGAAACCGCCTCTGCAGCGTTGGTTAGCTGTTGGGCTAATGCTCGCAGAAACTAGTTAGTCCCTTTTAGACCCACTCTCCTAAAGGTGTGCCCCATAAGCCCATCGTTTAACACATTTCACCTATTATTAAAAAAGTATTTTGTAAGTAAGTCTTTGTCCTCCCTTCAACAGAAAACACGTTTTGCAGCGGCGACCACGTGTCGTGGCACAGTCCGCTCGACAACAGCGAGTCTCGTATCCAACACATGCTGCTGACCGAGGACCCCCAGATACAACCTGTCCAAACCCCCTTCGGCACAGTCAGCTTCCTCCAGGTAATGGAGAAATCGAGCCCCAGGCTTCGACGTTGGCCTGTTCCATAGAATGATAATATTATCTAACAATACTTGAAGCTTAAGTAGGTCCTTCAAATCAGTCCCTGCAGTTTACTTTCACTAATACTTTCACCAAAAATGTAAATGAATCCTCCTTTTTGTTTATCACAATGAGGAGGTTGCCCATCTGAGGCTAAAGATACATGAGGATCCTGTTCATCTTGTGTGTGTGCGGTCGGCTGTAGATCGTGGGTGTTTGTACCGAGGAGCTGCAGGCAGCCCAGCAGTGGAACGGCCAGGGCATTTTAGAGTTACTGCGTGGCGTTCACATGTGAGTATAGGTAGAATACATACACACACAACCCATTTAAGTTGAATTAAATCACCTAAAGTGTGTGCTCACACACAGCGATTCACTTCTTGACTCTGGGTTTACCCGGGCTGATGTGTTCCTCCTTTGTTCAGGGCCGGTGGTCCGTGGCTGATCACAGACATGCGAAGAGGGGAGACCATTTTTGACATTGATCCACACCTACAAGTAAGGCTTCCTTAAGTACTTCTGGCTCCGCTGAGCGTGTTGACTCCCATTGATAGGAGGAGAGACGGAGCTGTTACGTTTAAGACCAATGGTAAGTGTTTGTGTACAAAGGCCTGTCAAGAGTAAAACTATAAGGACCTAAATGTTTACGTTGGTTTACACACATGCACATCGAAAATGTATAGACTACAAAGGCTGTATAACTCTTACCTCCCCAAGCTCAAATGAATCCCAAGTATCACACAAAACCACTCAAAATGTCATCAGTGAAATACAGTTGGAACCTGTCCCCCACCTCCATCTCCATTATAAACAGGACGCTCTGGTCTCAGCCGTGGTCATAGCGAACCCCCCCTTCTTCCAAAGGGTGCCCCATGTTCCTGGCTCAAACTAGGATTACATATGATGGGTATACTACTCAATGGACTCAATGTCTGCCTGTATAACTTTGTCTTACCTCCCCATCGTGCTACAAATAAATCTGAAACTATCCCATGAGCCATCACGCCGTTCTGGAACGCATGGGCCTGCTGAGCTAGTGTTGAGGGTTGCGTTGTGTGTTGAGGGTTGCGTTGTGTGTTGAGGGTTGTGTGTTGAGGGTTGTGTGTTGATGGTTGTGTGTTTAGGGTTGCGTTGTGTGTTGAGGGTTGAGGGTTGCGTTGTGTGTTGAGGGTTGTGTGTTGAGGGTTGCGTTGTGTGTTTAGGGTTGCGTTGTGTGTTGAGGGTTGTGTGTTTAGGGTTGCGTTGTGTGTTGTGGGTTGCGTTGTGTGTTGTGTGTTAAGGGTTGCGTTGTGTGTTGAGGGTTGCGTTGTGTGTTGTGTGTTGAAGGTTGCGTTGTGTGTTGAGGGTTGCGTTGTGTGTTTAGGGTTGCGTTGTGTGTTGAGGGTTGTGTTGTGTGTTTAGGGTTGCGTTGTGTGTTTAGGGTTGCGTTGTGTGTTGTGTGTTGAAGGTTGCGTTGTGTGTTGAGGGTTGCGTTGTGTGTTGTGTGTTTAGGGTTGCGTTGTGTGTTGTGTGTTGAGGGTTGCGTTGTGTGTTGTGTGTTGAAGGTTGCGTTGTGTGTTGTGTGTTGAAGGTTGCGTTGTGTGTTGAGGGTTGCGTTGTGTGTTGTGTGTTGAAGGTTGCGTTGTGTGTTGAGGGTTGCGTTGTGTGTTGTGTGTTTAGGGTTGCGTTGTGTGTTGTGTGTTGAGGGTTGCGTTGTGTGTTGTGTGTTGAAGGTTGCGTTGTGTGTTGTGTGTTGAAGGTTGCGTTGTGTGTTGAGGGTTGCGTTGTGTGTTGTGTGTTGAAGGTTGCGTTGTGTGTTGAGGGTTGCGTTGTGTGTTGTGTGTTTAGGGTTGCGTTGTGTGTTGAGGGTTGTGTTGTGTGTTTGGGGTTGCGTTGTGTGTTGTGTGTTGAGGTTGCGTTGTGTGTTGTGTGTTTAGGGTTGCGTTGTGTGTTGAGGGTTGTGTTGTGTGTTTAGGGTTGCGTTGTGTGTTGTGTGTTGAGGGTTGCGTTGTGTGTTGCTCCTCCAAGCAGGAGAGAGTGGACCAGGGCATCGAGACGGAGGGCTCCAACCTGAGCGGCGTCAGCGCCAAGTGTGTGTGGGACGACCTGAGCCGGCCCCCGGAGGACGAAGAGGACACCCGGTCCATCTGCATCGGGGCCCAGCCGCGCAGGCTCTCGGACAAAGGTAGGACCGCAGCAGAGAGCCGGAGCAGGGCCGGCCCGCTGGGGTCTGAGCCACAGAGACGGGTTCTGGGTCCACACACTCTGTCTGTAGGAAGCCTGGAGCGAGAGGCCTTACCCCCTACCTGCTCCTTGATCGCATGCTTGGTTTTGTGGACAAACCCCCGAGCTCTTCCTCTTTGCGGACAAGACATCAGTCTTCTAAAGGACTAGTGATGTGCACGTTTGAGCCTCCAGGAGACGTGTCCAAAACTGTTTCTGAGGTCTGTGTGTGTGTTTGCGTTACAGACACCGAGCAGATCAGGGAGGTCTTGAGGAAGGGCCTGGAATTCAACACCAAGGCGGCGCTGCCCCCCATCAGCGCCCAGAGACACGGCCACGAGAGACCCCAGTGAGTGGCCGCCCTCCCTGGGTGCACCTCTGCACCTCTGCTCCTCCCCTGACGACTACGCCTCCCGCTAGCCGGCCGAGCCAGGGCCTTTCAGCCTGTTGAGCGCCGTAGCAAGGCTGCAGCTGGGGCCAGGGATCAGCGGGGTCCTCTGCAGAGTCAGGACAGCACAGGGGCCACCTCCATACGCAGGGATCAGGGCCTAAGAGCTTCCCAAACATTTGCTTTTTGAAAAGAAGGGTTAGGGTTGGGGACAAAAAATCCCATAAGGGTCTGCAAATTGTTCTGATTAATCAATAGAAACATTGGTTAAAAACAACCCAATATCCCCTTAAAAGGGCTGCAAGGATGATAAGACAGCGGCCCGGGTTCGTCAGGGATGATACCGTCGATACCTCAGCGCATTCTGCTCACTAGAAGTTGAAGGGTTGCTTTGTCATCTCCAGCTATCTGCACTCAAACAGCAGCTCCTGAATGGTTCCTCCAGCCCCTTCAGTCCGTCCTTCATCTCCTTCCCCCCTCTCCCCGTGTCTGTCCTCAGGAGCAGGAAGGACAGTCTGGAGAGCGAGAGCTCGGCCGCCATCGTGCCCCACGAGCTGGTGCGCACCCGGCAGCTGGAGAGCGTCCACCTCAAGTTCAACCAGGAGTCGGGCACCCTGCTGCCACTCTGCCTCAGGTCAGACCCCGCGGACTCAGGACACGCACCGTGCACACGCACCGTGCACACGCACCGTGCACACGCACCGTGCACACGCACCGTCCCCTGTCTCCCTCTGTCCCTCCCTCGCTCTCTGAGATATGTCATGGGTTTGCACCACTAAACACCTCCCCATGTTCTTTTTTTCTTGCCGCCTCTTTCTCTCTCTCACTATTTAATATAACAATTCATCCCAAGGCCTAATTACAGATAATTGTCAGAATGAAGCAGATTTGGGACAAACCTTTTCTGTTTACTAAGACGTCCACCCCAGAACGATATTCACATTCAATGACTCTCTCTGTTTGTGTCTCTCTTTTGCACACTGTTTATATCACATTGCATCCCAAAGTATAATAAGCGTTATCGTCACAAACACCCGCATATTTGGCACGTTTGCGACAAACCTATCATCAATACGTCTTTGGTAAGCACTCTATGTCCATAAAAGGCTATATAAAATATTGATACATAGACTCTTCCACAGAAACAAGGGAACTGTGACACTTGATTTACGTCCTAAGATGGAAAATCATATCTCAGTTGTTCTGGTGCTTTCTGAGAAATGGATCTACCGAGCAAACATAATATAGAAAGCATAATCTACCAGAAAATGTGGAAGGGGTCTTTGAAAGGGGGGGTTTATTAGTTAGGTGTTTTCAACACTGACCCTTGCCAGCGCAAAACCAACATATATATCTTTATAATATTGACATTGGTTGCAAACACATAACTCATAGATCCTGACCTACTTTCTTCAAGAGCTGTCGTGAAGAGTGAAAACGACATGTGTTGCCCTACCTGCCGTACAAAGGGACCATTTACAATAACAGGATCAATCTTTCAGTTCAAAGTCTGAATTTATTTTCCTATCTGACTAGTGAAGTTCACCAGTGAAGTTGGTTGTTATTTTCTTTTTGTCATGTCAGAAGAGGGAATCTCCCTGCTTGCTTCTTAAAGGTTTTAGTTTCGTTCTGAGTAGAGGATTTTGACCCTTGACCTTATATAATGTAGGGTTGTACAGACTTGACATTTATAGTCCCAAGTCATAGTAATAATCCAAAACAATAAAAATAATTCTAATCATAAAGCCTGTGGGATTGATTGACTGCTGATGTGCTCCAGGGGCCGGCTGCTCCACGGGAGACACTTCACCTACAAGAGCATCAACGGGGACACGGCCATCACCTTCGTCTCCACGGGCGTGGAGGGGGCCTTCGCCACTGAGGAGCATCCCTATGCAGCCCACGGCCCCTGGCTCCAGGTACCCCACCCCCAACCCTCGTCTGGGCCTGGAGGGAGGCAGGCCGCCACACCAGGATAATCCTCCTCCCCTTTCCCCAGCTGCAGTTCTACCTGGCTTAGATAGCCACAGCCTAGCTGAGCCTATGTAGCGTCAAAGCTAGGTTTCACCTGGCATCTCAGTGGGCCCGGGCAGCAGAGATAAGGATAAGATTGGGACCTGATTGAGGGTAGAGGCTGTTGTCCTTGTAGGACCCTTCCTTACACCACCAAGCACCGCAGGATCCACCTCCAGCTCCATATCTCCATTAGCTGTTTAATAACACAACAGAAGCAACCGTCGCCCCACTGCACTGTGTGACGCGCTCCTCGTCTGACTGATGTCTCCCCGTGGCTCCTCTCAGATCCTGCTGACGGAGGAGTTTGTGGAGCAGATGCTCGGAGACTTGCAGGAGCTCAACACTCGTGAAGAGGTGGGTGAAATGGGGTTGCTCCCACGTGGGAAATGGAAGGCAACAATACGTTGTAGCATGCTAGACGGGTACCCTGTTGCACCCCTGAAGAGACGCTGAATATATGAAGGACCTAGAAAAGAAACCAATGGTGTTGGTTTCCCTTTCGTTTCAGCCTTTTTTATGGCTCGACTTTTCAACTACTAAACATTTCTGTTCCCTTTCGCCCCCTACAGACTAAGCTGCCGAAGGAGTACAGTTGGCCGGAGAAGAAGCTGAAGATCTCCGTGTTGCCAGACTCTGTGTTTGATAATCCGCTCCAGTGAGACCAGGCCCTGCACACGCACACACCCAACACAGACCCTCACCCACCCACTCCTCTCTGTCCATCGCTTGGGCCCTCCTCTCCTCATGTCCCTCCAGGCCTGTAACCGCGAGCACGCCCGACCCAGGGGCCTGACGCAAAACACCCTCACAACATGGCGTGTTCGCTGGGATTCTATTGGACGACCAGAGACGGCTTCTCTGAGCCAATCCCTGGCTGGGACTGGACTTGAGGACGGCTCCGGTGGGGTGGTGGGGGGTGGGGTGGGCTTTCACAGTTCAGACGGCAGATCTGAAGACTTTGAAGTCGCGCAGTGGCTCTCCTGACTCTCGCCTTCGGCCTCATGACTCCTTCTGGCTGCGGGGCACGGCTGTGTCTATCTGGCGTTAGCTGCTTAAACCCACAACCTGCCGACCCACGAGGTTTAGGCTGGGCGATCTGGCTACAGTGAGACAGGGATGTGTGTCTCAACCATTCACCGGTAAGGTGGTCGGTCGACTCAGGCGGCTAGACGACAACGCTAACAGAAATCAGCCCGCGGACCTGAAGGCACACGCAGAAAAGGATTAAGCAGTGTAAGCATCCTCAACAGACAACCCTGGTGCAGCCCTGAAGAGACCGTTGTTACATTAATGACATTGGCCAATCCAAGGGCAGACAAGTCAACGTTCTCTCTATTTTATTCAGTGTTCTTTACAATTACGTTTGAATTTGTATGGGTTGAATTTTCAAATGCTGGACATTTCCGTTTCGTTGTCTTTATGGTCATACCAAAGAGAAAGCAGCTGCCACTTATTGTCAATGCATTTAAACAATACATTTGCTGCAATGTTTTTTACAGACTTTATAATCATGTATTTTTCCATCACAGAACTTATCAACAAATGTTACATTTTATTTTCTTCTCGGCTACATCACAAGTGCACAAACTCCTAACTTGTTTTTTCTTTTGCATTATTGTTACAAGACATTTCTTCCGCAAAATGTTTGAATGAGTCGTATTTGTTTGTGTATGTTTAATTTAATTGTAAGATAATTCATAATTTCATAACACACATATGCAAGCTGATTCTGCAGATTGCATTTGATTGGTGGAACACTGTTAACTTCCTGCAGAACTCTATATACCCCATCACTCAATATTCCCTAAGGCTCAATAAGTGTAATGCTGTTCAGTTTTTACTCTTCCATGTATTACATCCAGTGGCTGGAAAAGTGTTCTCTGCAATAATAGCCTTCAACACAAGGACCGGATTAATGCTAAAGAAGTTCTTCAGTGCCTGTAGTTGACCGTGAGCTATTTAGACTGTCGACTCTCCCTAATTGTTTCAAAAGAAAGGCTACTGTAATCTTTGGTTTCCTGATCCTGTCAATACATTCCGGGTGAACTCCTAGTGAAGAGACTGTTATTACATAGTTCTAGTACAAAAATGTGCGTGTTTTTTTTTAACAACATATGGGGGGGGGGGGGGGGGGGTTCAATCATTATTTTTTTCTACAGTCTCATTTCACTGAACTTTCTACATGTTTGTATGTAATCCCAAGTGCATTAAGATATTTACACAATAAAGATACAAGATTTTCTTGGAAACCTTCATTCTTGTCTCCGAATTGTGTTTTATGACAATGTGTGTGGGATCTGTATTGATGTATGTATTGCAAACACTTCGCAGCATTTCAAGCATTAGCCAAGGTATACATTGGATAAAATGAATGCCAGCCTTTAAGTGGGGTTTATTTAATATACTAATGCATTCACACAGTGGGCTGAAAGGGACAAAGGGGGACGGATCATAATTACATACACCGGTCATTTGCAATTTCCCCGGTAGAGTTTGCTCTCATCGTTCCCTTGCCCGTCCCTCTCGGACTCCTCCCCCTTTAGCTAGCCACTCTGACGGGTCACGTGGTCACGTTATCCGAGGCAGGGGCAGTCAGTGTGTGTGTGTGTGTGTGTATGTGTATATGCGTGTGTGTGTGTGTGTGTGTGTGTGTGTGTGTGTGTGTGTGTGTGTGTGTGTGTGTGTGTGTGTGTGTGTGTGTGTGTGTGTGTGTGTGTGTGTGTGTGTGTGTGTGTGTGTGTGTGTGTGTGTGTGTGTGTGTGAGAGAGAGAGAGAGAGAGAGAGAGAGAGAGAGAGAGAGAGAGCTCAAGGCTCGCGAGTTGTGTTTCTACGTCGCCCTAACCTATAAATACAGTCGAGGAATTCAAGGGGAATCACGGCTGCCTAACCAACACCGAAAAGGGGATTTAATTATACATTAGTGAACTACCGGATAGCCCGCTGAAAACGCGAGGGCTGGGAGGTTTCTCCTATTTAAGGCTGACGGCGAAGCGCTGAGATATCTGTTCGCGGACTATGCTACTATAGGTGCACCGGAGGCTGCGGACGACATGGAGAATAAATAGTTGGTAACGTTGCTTTTTATTCACAAAAACAAATGTCAAGTGGCTGATAACAAAGCCCGGATGTGTTATTAACCACGGTCCACGGTGTAATCGCAGCGTAATCGCTATGTAGGTGATGAGATATCGAGTGTGTACGCCAGTGTTATCCCGGAGCAAGTTGTCGCTTGGTTTTTAAATGAACCCCTCGTAGGAATGAGTCTCGCTTAATGCCTCGCCTTTGATTTTTTAAAACGGGATGAATTTGTGATCAGTGACCCGCCTCCACCACCACTTTTGGTTAATCGCGAAACACAGTCCGAATCAATTACCCAGGAGGAATTTCCGTCACCTGTCTTCACGGCAGAAAGCTTCCTGTAGGAAAAAAAACAAAACTCATGCGAGGTGCAAGGTAAACGCACAGCCAAGCATTCGTTGTGTATGGCTTATCCACTACAGAATGGACAAATCAAAGTCCGCGCATAACAACGTTTAATAGCATTTGTCCCCCTTATAATTAGGCGAACTATCCACGTTTTTTGTTTTTTTTACCCAGACACAGGACAGGCTATCCTTTTGAATCAAATCCCGCATCATGGATGAGGACTGGAAAAACTGCTTCGAGGAAGAACTTTTGTGTCCCATTTGCCTCAACGTATTCGACGAGCCCATTCAACTGCCGTGCAAGCACAACTTCTGCCATGGCTGCATATCGGAGGCCTGGGCGAAGGACGCGGCGGCCGTGCGCTGCCCCGAGTGCAACCACGACTACAGCCAGAAGCCCGCGCTCGAGAAGAACATCAAACTCGCCAACATCGTGGAGCGGTTCAACGCGCTGAACACGGAGAAAGCCCCCGTAATTCTCCACTGTATCCTCTGTCGGAGAGGCCCCCCGCTCCCGGTACAGAAGGTCTGCCTCCGCTGCAAGGAGCCGTGCTGCCAGTCGCACATCCAAACCCACCTGCAGCAGCCCTGCCCCGGCCCGGGGCACCTGTTGGTGGACGTGGAGGAGCTCCGGGCGTGGAGCTGCCCCCGCCACGAGGAGTACAGGCTGTTCCACTGCGAGGACGAGCAGGTGGCCGTGTGTCAGTTCTGCTGTATCTCCCACTGCGCGGGCCAGAGGCACTCTGTCTGCGACGTGGACACGCAGCGCACGCACATGCAGGTAAATACTAGCTCTCTGAGGAGCCCGCCGGTCAACACACGCACACACGCGCACACGCACACACACACACACACACACACACACACACACACACACACACACACACACATACCCCCTTTTAAATCCTATATACTCCTACAGGCCCACTCCTCGCTCCAGCAGTCTAGTTATTGCTTGCTGTTCATCAGGTTTTGTATTTTAATGGTGAGAGGCAGAGAGTACTCTTCTTGTCTCCAGCCCCCCCCCCCCCCCCCCCCCCTGATCTAACTGATCTGAGAGGACTGGACAGTTGAAAGGCCGGCTGGATGGGCCACACACACACACACACACACACACACACACACACACACACACACACACACACACACACACACACACACACACACACACTCCATACTGGAGTTCAGGCCTGTGTGTTGTGTGCTTGCCTGCGGATGTGTCCCATGATGCAATCTGCAGCCACAGGAAATACAGACTAGTTAGTTCCCATCAGGCTTTCATCACTGCGGCCTCTGGATTCATCAATGGGGAAAGGTACAGCACTGTATGAACACACTGTGGCTCAAGATCCTGTCCTAAGATAACCCACTTCTGATTGGCTGATTATCAATGACATGGGGATCATTGGACCAGTTGGGATTATTATAAATTTACTTAATGCTAAAAATAAAGAAATCGGTGCACGTATCATTCACTATCACAGAATACTTATTTCGTTTTAAACCTTTCATTCTGGTGATGTGAGTATAAGAAAGAAGGTTTGAACTTTGCGGGTCGGTGAGGGGCGAGCGGGAGGAGCGGCGGGATTGGACAGGCTAGGTGGTTTGTACGAGGCATCAGGTGAATAATAATGAGCCAGAGAGAGAGCGCGCCTAGCACAGCCGGCCTTGGGAGAAAGAGGAAGAATGTTTCTCACACACCGCAAGGCTGCTCTCAGCGTTCACCGAGAGAGGGAGAGAGGGGGGGAGAGACGCATACAGAGAGTTGCTACGTTATTACATGCATACTACCACTATTGTGGAGGTAAGTGGGAAAGGTGTAAGGCAAGCCACCCACACGATGCCGTTCCGTATACCTTCTCGTCCATCTGCCGCGTTGCCATGACGACAGAGTTGTGATGATATTAACGTTTCGCTATGGAATGTTATGGATGCGTGTAATATTTTGTGTCGGCTGTGCGGACCTCCACCCTGGTCTTTATTCCAACCCTTGCCCCAGTTCAGAGCTATTATTGGGACAAAAGATGTCTGTTCAGCCCTTTCTACACAGCTGGTCTTCACACACACACACACACACACACACACACACACACACACACACATGCACGCACACGCACACACCTGTGTTCTTTCACAACTGGCTGTTTGCTGGTTAACAGGAGTCATACAGGAGTCGGGCTTCCAAAGGAGAAGGCTCTTCTTCCACCTTCACAACCCCCCACTTGGTGCATTACAGGGGGTCCGCTGTTTCTTAAGTGTGTTCTTATTAAAAGCCCCCCCCCATCCGCCAGCACTGCCTTGTAACTCTAAAGCCATTGTGGAGTATGATGTCAGGTATTTTCTGTTTTACTTCGTCTGTGCAAATTGTCCTATTCTAATATTGAATTCACATGCTTGTTTTGCATTTAATCTTGAGTCAAGTCAAATGTATTTGTATGGCCTGCAGTTACAGTTTCAGAGGGCTTCACAGGCCACTGTCGTACGACATTTACAACCTCTAACCCCAGGCCACCGAAGGCCAAGGAAAGTCATCCCAAAACAAACCCAAACCGGAAGGGGGGAACCCTGAGATGGAACCAGAAGCTCCTTGTCCATTCCAGGACGGCTAGAAGTGCAAAAGATGCCAATGGGCAGAGATATAAAGGCAGTAAAAATGAATAACCTATTGCTTTTAAAAAAACATCGGACATCGGTTTTTCAACAGCAGTCGCAGGGCAAAGTTCCCTTATCTCTTCTTGCTGTGAGGACTCGCACTCCTGGGAACCAGCGCGCTCAGTTTTACGGAAAGAATTTGAATTCCCCAGGAGGTGATGTGATAAACACAGAATGAAAGCACAATCTTACCAAGCTCATAACTTAGCAGTTGGCTTTGGCTCTTTGCCTCCAAGGGGACGGGGGAAGCAGAGCTGCGCTGTGGGCGCTGAAACCCATAAGAGGAGGTACCGCAGGCAATAAACCAATCTCAGGCAAACTGATGAGGAGGGCTGACTTCCCACGCAGCCTCACCTTCCCATCGTCTCCGAGCACGGCCGGCCAGGAAGTGGTGTCCGGTGGAAGGCCTGCTGCGCTATCGACTGCTCCCAGCGACGCTCCGACTGTGAGTCAGTTCCCCAGAAATGCAGAGGGCAGGCCGATGACATCAGACGTGGGGAATAGTTTGTGGGTTGATTGTGAAAGAGCCTCTGTGTCCATTGAGCCCGGGGCTCTTCATTTAAACATGAGCATCCTGCGCGACCCGGGGGTGTCCAGATACCTGATGGCCCCGCGGTGGGGGCGCAGTGACCACTGGGGGGTTTCATCTTGATAAAGGTAGGCTTTCACGCTGCCAGGGGAGATCAGCAAACAGAATGTTCCCAATGTTTGCCTCCTGTTATTTCAGGCACATGGGACAAAGGGAGGATTGGAGGGAACGAGGCAAAATAAGCAAGATGGTTTTCTCAGAGGGCCGGGGTCGGGGTGAACCCTGGGGCTACAATGCAAAAGCCAACTTCTTTTTGTATGCATTTTGTCCAGAGGGTATGTTAAACCAGGGTTTCAGGAATGCTAGTTTATAATGGTTTATGAATCATTTGTTTTATACCACGCGTGGTAAGTTCACTTCTAAGTAGAATGCGTTCATAAAGTCTCCAAACATTTTGGGAACACTCCTTAACTAGCTTCCTGGTTGCTCCCAAGTGCAAAATATAAAAGCAATACTTTGTGGGAAATGTTGGCCAGTTTTTTACCATAACTCCCTCACACAAGTGTGTGCTATGAAGATAATGGGGTGTTGTTTGGCTGGGTGGTGGGGTTGTACTAAACAAGGGATGTGTCATGGGCTAAAGGAAGAGGCCTACATTCATTTGACATGTGATATGCATTGACCTCACTTGGAGCCCGGATGAGGCTTGGGAAAGGGGGTCTGGGAAAATCGATATCGATGAATATCAAGTGACCAGAGGGGAGAGGAAGGGTAGAACCAAAAGGAGAGTTCTGGTCTGTGGACGTAAGAAGAGTCGACCCGTCTAAGGATAGTCTAATGTGGAATATAATGTGTCCCTGCCTTCAATTTGTCAATTATTCTCAGTCCTAGCTTGGGTGAATTAGTTTGGAGTGAGTCTAGACAAAGCCGTGTCTGTCAACAGAAGACACAGGGTGCCTATTTATTCTATTTGATAGGGGAAAGGTATTAAACAACATTGTTTGCTTAGTGGCTCATGAAGGAGAACTTCATCTGTATTTCTCGTCCCTGTAGCTGCTGCTGACGGCAGAGATGAGGTCACCGTGGCCTTTGTACAGCGGACGGTGGCGCACACTTCCACCTTTTATAGGAATGGAGCCCGAGCGATTGGACACGCGGTGCCATTGAAAATAAGCACAGAAAATATTGTGTTATTCGGTTTAAGTCACTATATGGTTACAGATACACACGTGGCGTTTAGTCCTAATGGCGTCATTTCCTGAGCAGAGGCGATGGCCGACAGCATTGCGTCAGGGAATGAAACCCCCGATGGCGGCGGGCTGTGAGCGACGCCGGGGCTACGCTAGCTCTGCGGCGGCTATAAACCTGAGGCGTGGGCCCGGCTTTTGAAGCTGATGGAAGGGCCCCCCCCCCCCCCCCCGTGGTTTCACACTCGGCTGAGATTCCAGTAACACAAAGCACATTGTAGTTTCACACGTCTAGGGTGGGACTCTGCCTTTTTCGGTCCTTTTATATTCTATATTTTACCACAGGAACTGAAACTTTAAAAATAATTATTTATGTCTCAGAGCCGCCGTCCCTCGCCGCTGGTCTGACCCCGCTGAGTCTGTGGAGATACACGGTGTAGCAAAGCCTACGGCAGGCGGCGGTGTCTAAAGCGAGGGGTCCTGACTCCTGAAGCCGCTGGTGGTCCTTAGGGCAGCTCTGTGGCAGCCGGGAGAGGCCTGTTGCCGTGGTTCCCCGTCTAGCTGCTCCGCGGACCGCTCCCTAGGAACTGGAGGAATGTCTGCCGGAACCAACTGTTGTGTGTCGATCGATTGTTCTTCCGATCATCTTTTGTTTCTTCCACTTCTTTATCTTAATCCGCTCATGATCGTCTACGTTGCCCGGCTTTTAACGAGGCCTGGTTGCTGCCTCAAGTTGGGTTGTGTTTGTGTGAAAGCGGAGCCTTTTGCCTCACTATTGATTTCCATCAATCGCATTCCCACCCTGGCAAACATTGGGAAAGAGAGACGGATAGATAGCGAGAGAGAGAGAGGGTAGGAGAGAGAGAGGCGGGGGGCAGACCAGTGTTTCGCACACAGACATGACAATCTGTCACTGACACACAGACCAATGCAAACAATGAGAGGGCAGGGCTGGAGGAAGAGAGGGGGCTGAGTTTAGACCTACACACACACACACACACACACACACACACACACACACACACACACACACACACACACACACACACACACACACACACACACACACACACACACAGCCCTCTTTCTTTCCCATGCACACACACACGCATTTTTTTTTTAGCTTTCCCATATAAATACATACGCAGGCGCTTTGTTGCCATGACAGCCTCTTTTCTCTTATTTGGGCATGGTGCCGTTCCCATGCAGAATGAGTTCATTAAAGCCTCTACCTGCCCTCCCTGATCCCTGGGAGCTGTCAGCCTCCAGCGGCAGATTGATCTGCGTCTCCTGCAGTACATGGAGAGGATTACACTCACCGGGCCTTTAGAGCCGAGCCGGCCCGGGGGCTCCCCTTAGACTCAGCTCACACAGGGAGAGAGGGGGGGGGAGAGAGAGAGAGGGAGAGAGGGGGGGAGAGAGGGAGAGAGGGGAGGAGAGGGAGAGAGAGGGGAGGAGAGAGAGAGGGAGAGAGGGGAGGAGAGGGAGAGAGGGGGAGAGGGGGAGAGAGAGGGGAGGAGAGAGAGGGAGGGAGAGAGGGAGAGAGAGGGGGAGAGAGAGGGGAGGGAGAGAGGGGGAGAGAGAGAAAGAGTTGGGCTTGTCCCAACATTTGCTTGATGTTTCATTATCCCCGATGAATTCACAAACCAGAATCGTCCACAGATTTGATTTCTCTCCTTGCGCTGCTGGCTGACCCCCCCCCCCCCCCCCCCCTTGCTGTGGGCTGTTTAGGATTCTGGGAAGGGGTTGCCGTGGTGACGGACGAATGGCGGTCAGTTCAGCACAGGTCACGCCGCGGCCCGGGGTTCAGCAGGGCCTCAGAGTGTGTGTGTGTGTGTGTGTGTGTGTGTGTGTGTGTGTGTGTGTGTGTGTGTGTGTGTGTGTGTGTGTGTGTGTGTGTGTGTGTGTGTGTGTGAGAGTTCTAATGTATTCCTGGGTCGCTCTTAGGGCCGTCTGATGAGGCAGCAGGAGCGACTGGACGGCCGTGTTCAGAACATCGATGAGCAGCTCAGCAAACTGGAGTCGGACAAGACGCTGGTGAAGGTACACACACACACACACACACACACACACACACACACACACACACACACACACACACACACACACACACACACACACACACACACACACCACCATCCCCCCACTCCTATAAAGGAGCTCTCTCATAGCACACTAACGAGCCATTGATTTCCTCATGGTCCAAATTGTGAATCGCATTCACATTCAGTCACATTCAGCTTTTGTACCAAGTTGTGTGTTTGTGGAGCTGCTGCTGCAATGATTCAAACCGACCAAGTTCATCTCTACTGTATGGAAGCATACCTGTGTGTGTGTGTGTGTGTGTGTGTGTGTGTGTGTGTGTGTGTGTGTGTGTGTGTGGGTGTGTGTGTGTGTGTGTGTGTGTGTGTGTGGACATGTGAATTGACCGAATCCCTCCCCCCACACTCCTCTCTCGCCCCCCCCCTCTCTCTCCAGGACGCGGTGAGCGAGCTGAAGGAGCGTGTCAAAGTCCAGTACCGGCGAATGCAGGCGCTGCTGGAGGAGGACCTGAGTGAGACCATGCAGCTGCTGGACAATGCCCACAGCGCGTACCGCCACAAGAACTCCCAGCAGGCCCAGCAGCTCAGAGAGAAGCGGCAGGAGGCGGACAAACTCAAGAGCTCGGCACAGCTGGTCTACCACAAGGCGGAGAACATCAGCTTCATGAAGGTAGGGGGGCCCCCATCCACCGTCCCCCTGCAACCCCTCTCCAACACACACCCTGTTACAGCATGACATCACACACACACACACACACACACACACACACACACACACACACACACACACACCCTGTTACAGCATGACATCAAACACACACACACACACACACACACACACACACACACACACACACACACACACACACACACACCCTGTTACAGCATGACATCACACACACACACACACACACACACACACACCCTGTTACAGCATGACATCAAACACACACACACACACACACACACACACACACACACACACACACACACACACACACACACACACACACACACACACACACACACACACACACACACCCTGTTACAGCATGACATCACACACACACACAGTCACAGGCACAAATTCAAAGGGAGGGAATTTGCGTATCCACAACGCTGGACAAATGAATTGCAAATGATTTGTTGATTTGCAGAGTTGTGGAACGATAACATAATGAAGTTAAGCCGATGGATTTAGGTGTGAGTGTGTGGTGACACATACCGGCAGGCAGACACACCCAGACGTTTCAAACCCAGACAGAAGTCAACGGTTTTGTCGTCATTTCTGTCCTTGTTCTCTGCTGCCTGAGGTCGTTTTCTTCACACGCAAGGAAAGTTCACGCACTGATTGAATCTTTTAGCTGATTTATGTATGTTCAAATATCATGAAGTCTCATCTCTGGTCCTCCTCTGCTTCCAGAACACGAAGCCGTACCAGCTGTTAATGGACAGGTGAGCGCTTCTGTTGTGGTCGACCTGTGAGCGACTTCTTTAAGGGACCCGTTCTCCCTGCTTATTGACTGTGTGTGTCCGGCGGCAGGTCAGCGTGGTACCTGGACAGCGCCCTGCCCCCCCAGAGAGTGGGCCAGCTCAACTCCCACCTGCTGCTCTCTGAGATCACCAAGAGGGAGCACAGCCTGCGGAAGGTGCTCAGCGGTGAGGAGAAGAACGTTGAGCGTTCATTTCATATCGACTCTATTTTGGTTTTCATACCTTTACCCTTTGGCCACATGTGGTGGAATTTGAAGGAGTGTTTTTCCCCCTTTTTTGTCCTCTGCTCTAACCCGTGCTCCCTCCACCTCTCCCAGAACCGGTGAGCGGTTCGTCCGTTCTGCAGTGCGTCTCGTCCCCGAGGGGCGGGGCCTCCTCCTCCTCCTCCTCCTCCTCCCTGGAGAAGAGGAAGCACGCGTTGACCTTCCCCGAGGGCCAGCACCCGGGCCCCTCCGGCCCCCAGGACCCCCCGCTGGTGGGCTCCGGCGGCAAGAGGGCCTTCCTGGGGGACCCCCCCCACCACCAGGGCCTGCGGGGCCCGTCCACCCTCTACCCCCCCGAGGGCCTGGCCTCCCAGCCCCCCCACCCGGGCCCGGGCCCCAGGGCCCCGGACGGCTCCGCCCAGCAGCAGCAGCAGCACATGGCGGACCTGGGGGCCGCGGCCCACCCGCTGGGCTCCATGTTCCCCCAGGGCCCCTACCCCGGGGGGGCGGGCCCCTACCCCGGGGGGGCGGGCCCCCAGCAGCACAGCGGCCTGCCGCAGTACGGCCGCAAGATCCTGGTGTGCTCCCTGGATAACTGCTGCTGCTCCCGCGTGCCCCCCCCCCGCGGCCGGCCGCCCTACCCGCCGTCGGACCCCTACCCCTGGATGGGCTCTCAGGAGTTCCCCCCCCAGCCCCCCCTGGCCCCCCCCCAGCCCCTGCAGGGTCTCTCCATGCGGGACTGGATGGACACGTCCCAGGCCCCGCGACACCCAGACCTCTACGGGCTGTACGGGCAGAGCGCCAAGCACTACGTCACCAGCTAGGGGGCCGGGCCGCAGGGGGGCCTTCAGGCGTCGCCGCCTCCGTCTCTCTCGGTTATGTTGTCGTCTGCTTCTTCTTCTGGGAGGTGAACCACGTTGTCGTCCTTTCCTTTCCTTCCTTCCTTCCTTCCTACGGTTCTTCCTTCCTCCTCTCCCTCACATCCACGGCGTCCTCTCCCTCACAGCGCCGGCTCCACTCCGAGCGGACCTGGTCTCAAACAACGATCCTTCTGCGTACTTTGGGGGAAACGCGCCAAATCAAGTTCTGGCTTCGGTCCTCTCTTCTGTGTTTGGACATTAGGGGTGCGTCCAGGCTCTGGTGGCCCTGAATATAAACTGTTACAACGGTGTTCCACTACGCTGCCAGCGTGTACGTTCTGAGACTGGGTGGTCTCAGACTGACTTGGTGGTCCGGTCGGCGAGGTACTGGTTAGTCCAACACGTTCAGGTCAACCTAAACCCCAACATTCCCCCCCCGCCTCAAATCATTATAATAACACAGAGAAATGAATTCATTTCTCCCTACGATTATCCATCTTCATGGGTCTGATTTCATTATTATTATTATTATTATTATTATTATTATTTAGTATATGTGGGTGCATTTGATTGGCCTGTAAGTGTTACTGTAAATATGGGCTTTTGAATCCGTTTGAATAGGTACATGTAGAAAAGCAAACAACAACAACAACATATCCTTTGTCCAAGGGCCCGAACACAGCCCCAGAGACGCTCGTGCCTCAAGACACAGCCTACTGTCGGGCTTCTGGAAGTGTCATGCGCTTGATTTCCTGTCAGTAGCTGAAAGCATGCAGGATCTTCCCCAATGCACTCCATGTGACGTACACACGCACACACACACACACACGCGCGCACGCGCGCAATGGACTCCAAACAAAATTGTCAGGTTTTTCGTGACTCTTTTGTACAAGATGATGAGTACACCAAAAAATTAAAATCTAAAACATTAAAATGAGCCGATGGTATTTCATGGTCGTTCTTATCGCTGTGTATATAAAACAATAGGTTACCCAGTGTTGTACTGTTGCAAATGCCATTTGACACGCACGCACGCATGCTTGGAATGTATTGCGTACTCGGGATGTTTGTAATAGGAAAAAGGAGTGTGTGTTTTGTTCATTTGATATTTCTGTCGGGTAAACCACTTCTGTTTACCTCACCACGCCCTGTATCTGATCCGCTATCCGTTCATTATGTAAACACACCAAAAGAGTATATTTCAAGGGATGGTGGCTTCAGTCAGGGACGGTATAGACTCGTACTCGTACTCGTACTGGCTGCTTGAGGAGCAGCTCACCTTATGCCCTCCCCTTCCATATCTGTCCTTCAATATCTGTATAGCACCTCCCTCCCTCTTTTCTCCCCCTGCTCCCTCTCGCTCCTTCAGGGGTATAATTTGCTGGGTCCCAAAGTGGAGGAGGAAGGGGGGGTGGAGGAGGGGGGGGCGGAGGTGGGGGTGGGGGTGGGAGGGATAGCGGTTGGATGATATAAGCAGAGTATGAATGAGGGCCGGGACAGCGCAGTCATCTACTTATCTGTCACTCACACTCCTTTCATTGATCCTCTCCCCCCTTCCCCCCTCGCTGGGGGGGAGGGGGGAGGGGGGTGAGGGGCTGACGGAGGGAGGAGACGAGATGGGGGAGGGTGGGGGTCGGTAAGGGGGGGAGGAGGTGCACAGTTTGAAGGGAGAGATAATAAGAGACATAGTGGAGGAAGGTGGAGCTCATCACATATTTATGGACCTTTTCCACCCAAAAAGATACACAGACGCACACACACACACACACACACACACACACACACACACACACACACACACACACACTCAGCCCACCTCTTTGTTTGGCCCTGTGCTCAAAGAGGTTTCTCTGAAATCGATGAGTGAGAACCATGATTTGCGCTGCACTTTTAACCTGCCAACGGCTTGGAAGGCGTTGAATGCGTGCAAAGCAAAAGACGACGAGAGATGAAGCTGGGATTCAGTTACAGTGGAAAGAGAGGTGGTACGATTCTGCCTCTGTGTTTCCTATCGCATAGTTGGGAGAAGCACATGCAAGCCCCTATTCGAATCGTTTTAACACTGATTCATTCTCCAGACAAAGGAATGAATAGCACTGAATTACCCAGCACAGCAAATCAAAAACACACAACACTAATGCATAATTTAAATTGGTCCAAAAACTCATTATTAATCAGCCTGGAAAGAACTCAGCATGGACTTGGTTATAGACGATATTACAAAAGCCCCTGAATCATTTTTAATTTGTATTTCTGCTTACATTCTGTTCACACGTCCTCGTTTATTTTGGTCCATAATCACACCATGAGGGACAGGGCGTCACCTGAGGACCCAGCAAAGGTTACCCTCGTTAAAGATCCATTGTTATGCTTTATGATAGAGTGAGATGGTCAGGAGGGCATGGGAGATAGGGGGAAGGACATGCAGCAGAGGTCCAAGGGCAGGAGTCGAACCCGGGTCGCTGCGGTCAGGCTGGGCCTTAAGGCTACGCGCTCGGGCCTTAAGGCTACGCGCTCGGGCCTTAAGGCTACGCGCTCGGGCCTTAAGGCTACGCGCTCGGGCCTTAAGGGTACGCGCTCGGGCCTTAAGGGTACGCGCTCGGGCCTTAAGGCTACGCGCTCGAGCCTTACTGCTACGCGCTCGGGCCTTAAGGCTACGCGCTCGGGCCTTAAGGCTACGCGCTCGGGCCTTAAGGCTACGCGCTCGGGCCTTAAGGCTACGCGCTCGGGCCTTAAGGGTACGCGCTCGGGCCTTAAGGCTACACGCTCGGGCCTTAAGGGTACGCGCTCGGGCCTTAAGGCCACGCGCTCGGGCCTTAAGGGTACGCGCTCTGCCCGGTGAACCACCCGGGCGCCCCAGCAGAGGTTCCTCTGCTGTGAGGAGGTTGGTGGGTTCACAGCCTGCAGCCGTCTGGAGCCCCGCCCCCGGCAGAGGGCTCTACCCTGTGCTGCACCGGTGCATGCGTGTCACATCCTGTTGCGAGAGCCAATGTGTGTACAGGTGCCAAGGGAACCATTGTCATCGCCCTGATAGTACACGTTCATCCATTTGTGAGAAGTCAACCGAATGTGTGTGTGTATGTGTGTGAATGTATGTGTGTACGCGTGTGTGTGTGTTTATGTGTGTGTGTGTGTGTGTGTGTGTGTGTGTGTGTGTACGTGTGTGTGAGTGAGAGGTGGAGCTTCGGTAAGGTACGGGATGATGCACTTGACAGCTGTTCTTAGCCGTGGCAGGTGGGTCCGCAGCAGAGCAACACACCCTTGCCTGAAGCCCTGGCTGTACGTTGGAGACGTGTGTGTGCGTGTGTGTGCGTGTGCGTGTGCGTTGGGAAGCGTCAGCTGTGTTGCAGCTGTTGTTTTCAGGACCTAACCAGTGGAGGGTTGGCTCTCATACTAACAGAGGCCTCTTTCTTTCTTTTCGGTCTCTTTCTTATCCTTCCTTTCTTCTTGTCCTTCTTTCTTCCCCCGTCACTCCCCCCCCCTCCCCAGAGAGATGGGACTGGACATTATTTTATGGTTGACCCCCTGCCCCTGTATGTCCATCATCTGTTACTGTTACAGTCTCTGGACTGAATCTGTTCCTGCCAGTCAGTCAGCGATTGCGTGTTTGGTAAATGATGGTGCATTTATTATGAGGCGAACAGGCTTGCCAATGTTGATTAAAAAGATACGATGTAGCACGCTTAAGCTGTTGCCATAGCAACTTCAGGTTTGGACATAGCTGGTGTTTCACTAATTTTTCCACTCGTTTATCAGAGAGGGAAACAGTATCGAATGCTGATCTATTGTATAATTAATATTTGTATTTATCTTTCAAGGTTATTGGTAAAGGAGCCTTCTTCCACACTAACACAGTTACCACCGATACAGCTGTTAGACTCTGACACAGGATGGGTCCAGGTCTGTTGATGGACACCAGGCGTCCGTCTCCTGGGGGGAGCTGAGGCAGTAACAGGTAGATGATGAAGTGAGGGAGTACATTGACCAGCCGACTGAAAGCGGAAACACTGCAGACGATCTCCCCGCCACGCCGGCCAGACCGAAGACCCCAGAGGTGATGGAGAACTCTCGAAACCAGGTGGGGTTGACGATAATCAGGCATCCATAACTTATGTCTGGAGGGGGTAGATACTAGAGTCTGCTGATGTGTAGCATGTGTTGTGATGCATGTCGGAGCAGGCAGACTCCCACCTGGCACTCGACACAGAGGAACTCTTAAGACTCATGCATTCCACCATTAGTCTGATTTCACCCAGATCCCTCCACAGCCATAACACCGTTCTGCTCCTGGATGAAACACATCCTGCAAGTGTCGTCTGAAACTGGCTTTGATTCCCAATGACCCTAGTCTACCTCTGGGCAGACTAAGCCCTGAGCCAAACCATGTGAGGAGTAATGTCCTATACACAGACATATCAAGTCAAGGAATATCACAGTCAGTCGCTTTGTACAGAAGCGTCTGCTAAAATAGAAAAGAGGACATGAAGCCTATCGCCTGCTGGGAAACCTTAACATTGACAAACCCTGCTTTAGGGAAGCGTTGGAGATCCACATGGGAGAGTGTACCAGATGCTGTTCAGGCTGGTGATCAATAAACAAAGGACATATTGTACGGGAAATGAGGAGGAATTCCTCTTCACGCCCCCGTTTCCCAGGTGTTCTCCTCAGACAGTCATCTATTGAGAGGGAGCTATTTAGCAGAGGCCTTATGACCAACTCTGCACTGTAGTGTGCGTGTGTTTATTAGGAGGGCTCAGGGAGCTGGTTTCACAGCTACGCACGGCGCCCTGACCCCCGCAGGAATCCTCAGACGTCGTCCAAACGTATTGGACCTGACAAGCCAGGCAACGGCCAAGTTGACGAAGCGTACTCACCAAGTCATTATTTGTATCATTATTCTGATTATGTTTAAACCCGCACTGATTGTATGGTATGCATACACATGCGTCTGAAGTGGTATCCGTATCAGAATTTGGTCAGGTTAGAAATGCATGGGGGGGGGAACGAAAATATGAAGGACATCTTCAGAGAAGATGGTTGACTTGGGTCTTTGTTTGAGTTGCTGGAACATTTAATTGTTATGGTCATCCATTTTAGCTACAAGTTGCACCGTCATATCGGACATAAAGTGTAGACCAGATATTGTGATGATCATGTTTTAGAAGGACCACTGAAATAGACTTTATTAAAACATAGTGTATGGTGTCTTGAAACAGATCCACCAGCCGATACGGCCGTTAAAGCTATTACGGTCTAGATGTTCCTGTACCTGGCCCCTCCTGTCCCTTATTTATCTGTCCTTCCCTGGCAGGAGGTGGCATGCAGAGCGCCCTTTTCAGCAGCAGCAGCTTACTGTCTGACATTCCCATGACAGGAGCCTACGTATTATGTTTGTGGGTTATGGTGGCATGGAGATATGATATGGAAGCTTCTTTGTCTCTATCTATAGCAGACTGGGTCCCAACTTGTATATCATATCATGAATACCATCATATCACATAAAACATAATACATACTCTCTTCATGGGAACGTCACACATTCCCAAGGCCCGGCAAGATCCGGCCTTGCCTAGACACGGGAGTCCATATATATATTTTTTTTTAAAGAAAATGGCCTACATTTCCAATGTTGTTGGAAGTATAGTTACAATTTTTTTTACATATATTGAGCATTTTTCTATGCTTTTTGCAGTGTCACCCATTAATGGATTGAAATCTATTATAACTTCTCATTTTCATAAACCGTTTGGTTATCTTTGTTGTTCAAGGCCCAGTTGGCACTATCATGGTGCCATTTCAGCCAGTTCCCTAAACTCAGGCAGTCAAAAAGGTGCTTGTCATTGTTGTCCTCTTGTTCATAGGACTTACCATTAAGATGGCACTTGATGAGAACCACAGCCAGAGAGAGCCTCACCTATTGATCTTACAGCTCCAATGCACCGCAATGAAGCAACGCTGTTGTTCCAAAGACTCCTCATCCTGCTCCCTTAAGGAAAGCTGCCATTAAAGAAATCACACATGTGGTTGTCTCTCCGGTTACCATGGCAGCAAGTTATGAATACCGCTCACATTGTGCGTATAGAAAGAATAGGCTTCCGTTCGGAAGACATTGCATATTTTTTGTCCCATTACAGTCCTGTGACTCCTTAATAAATGTTGTACTATGAGAAAAGAGGATAATTGATTAACCAAACATCACGTGGTCATCTAGGAGTGCCTGCTATCATATGCCTCAGAGATGAGGCAAAAAATCTGCCTGCCATCAATACATTTATTCAGATATACGCTGTGTGTGCTTTCCTATTATTTGTAATCAGTGTGGTGTTATTCATCATGCTATCTCTCAGACCTCAACAGCTTAATCCTCTGGTTCCGTGGCCGTGAAGACTGGAGCCAGGGCAGCGTGGGACTCCATTGTGTCTGAATAAAAGGGACAGCCAACATGGTGCCGTGTGTCTCCTGCTCACAAAGGGCTGTGATCAGAAACACTGCGCGCCGATACGACGTGGGGAAAGTGACCCCGTTCCATCACTGATGCTCCATGACAATCAAGAGGATTATATGATCACTTCTTGGCACCAACTACAACTCGCTCAAACACGCCCGTCTCTCTCTAGAACGCTTTGGCCGAGATCAACCCTCGTTACGCCGTTGTGAAGACAGCCCTGACAAACCTCAGGCTCTCTTTACAGCTAGGCGCGTAGTTATCCTGGATCTAGTGAACCGCCTGTTATAGAACTTCTGGTTGGGGGATAGCAGAGACTGGTCCAGAAAGCAGGAAGGCAAGGGGCGGAGTTAGAGTTTGGCCTTGTTTTCCGTTTTGATACGGATATATTATAACCAAGAAGACTTGTTTTTCGCGTTTGGATAAAGCTTTCCGACTGGGATTTTACGGTGTCGATTTGAAATCTTCATAGACCTTTTTTACAACTGCTGATCGAGTGTGTTGGCCAAAAACACACTTACAGATCCCAGCAACATGGTCCAAAAAAGAAAAGTGGCAAAAGAAAGTGATATCCCCTTTCACTCAGATTTGAGTTTGTCTGCCTTATCCCCACACATCTGGATTTCTGATTACAAAAGTCATTATACTGCTACATTGACAGTAGCCTGCTCTGATAGGAATGGCTATTTACCTTAATAATATGTTGTGTTGCCTAAATTGCTGTTTACGCAGATTTTTTTAATATATATATTAAGTGCGGTATTGTCTTTTGCACAAATCTGATGAAAAAAAAATAGGTCATTTCCAAATGTATCTAACGTTATTAATAAAGATAGAAAATCATTTTAGTATTTCGAATTGAGACAAGGACTTGAGCAGTATGTAACTATTGTACTTTGCATACACATTCGTAAAAATGTGGTTTTATTATCACAATGCTCCTCACACACCCACTATAAAACACCTTTCATTTGATAAAAATCATAACAAAAAACACATGTTCGTCTGAATGAAAAACATTACCTGCCCGCAGTCAAGTACAGCTGGTTGCGAAGTGAGCTCTAAACCAGAGCTGGCATAAGATGGACTGAAGATGGAGGTGATAGGAGAAGGCCAACAGTCCCATAAGGAAACAGGGCTCACAAAACACAGTCCGCCTTCCCCAGACAGTAATCCTTGTTGAAGTTCATAGAAGGAATAAACCCGTTTGAAAGGTAATAAACAACAAGGGGCATGGTATTAATAAAAAAAAGAACGATGACTCTCAGTTCCAAAGACCTGCACGCCACTAGGACTTCTGCTTCTTCTTAGCTGGCATTATGGGGACGATCTCTTCGTCCATCTCCTCGTCATCGTCCTCTTCTTCAGAGTCGGCCTCTGAAGCCTCAGACGCTATGGAGGCAAGGAAGACACAAGATCATAAGTTTGCTTTTACATTCAAGACCAATTTATAACAAACTCTGGATTGTCATCAATAGTTTCTCAAGTTTATTCAGAGTAGCAATTGCAACAGTTTAATTTGACTAGGCAACAACCAAATTGTCATATTTTGAGTAAAGATCATATTCACATTTGCCAACCTCAACACGATGGTGCGTGCGGCCGAATGGGTGCGTGTGTGCAAGAGCATAAATTAGAGTAATGAGAGCGGGTGACAGATGATTACCGATAAGGTGCAAACCGCTAACAGTGACAGGTCCGGTCCCAGCCTTTAGCCGAATGGTTATTGGGGCCTTCAGTTCAAACTCTCCTAGACTTACCTGAAGACAAAGTATTGACATTCAATATTTTGGAAGAATATACATTGAAGATCAATAATGGATGAATAGTAAAACTGTATAAATATATTGTAGAATTACCATAGGCAGGCAGTTGATGTGGAGGTGGGCGATAGGCACTGAAATGGTCTTTCCAAGGTGGTTCTTAGCCGTTACCTCCACTACATTGCTCTCTTCTTTGGCCCCCTCTCCAATGCAAACCTTGAGTGGACAGGCATCGTGTGTTAGTTACCACGAATCACAGTGACAGCTACAAAAGAAGTGTATGGCAGAACAAACTAAACATGTATTAGCAATTCAAATACCGTGCGTAATTCAAGAAAGTGTTCCAAGTCTTCCTCCTCATCCCCTTGGAAAGTGTAAAACGGTACTTTGGAGGAGAGTTCGCAGCCTTTAAAAAATAAAATAATGCAGTTAAGTCACTGTGTGTGGTATGCAGGATATTGTAACGTTTGTCTGAAAGATCATAAACTGTAAATCATGACACGAGTGATTTCGCATCACGTTTAATTTAAGATAAAACATCCTGAGACCGTACATCGGTTTCCGAGGTTCAGACCCCCGACCCACATGTGCGAAACTAAATCAATGCTACGTTAGCTGGTTCCTCGGGCCTTTAGTTCAATACTTACTGAAGAGAAAACTTTCCAGTTTGGGCTGGCTCATAGCCCCGCAGTCTGTGCCGTGTTCGTGATCAAGATCTCCACAAGACATGTTGCCTATAATTATAATGCACACTTTACCTGGACACGCTGTTAGAAAACTAACCCGCTACAGCATGACATGTGCGACGCAGTTTATGACGCCAGAGGGCTTGTCATCACTGTGCGCCAAAGAAAATGTGTTGTGGTTGTTGTCAGTACTGCTACTGCCTCCTGCCAAAGTTTTGCTGTCTGATATCACAAATCGTATGGACTGTCTTGACTCTATTCATAATTCAGATGCAAACATCATTAGACAGAATCGTTTTTGTTCAGTTATGATAAAGTGAGAGCTTCAACGGTCCCATGTGACCTAATAAGGAATGTGCAGATTAAAGTAAAGCTAAGCAAAAGGAAATAAATGGAGTAAACTTAAACAAAGTAACACGTATCTTGGTTTTTTTATTTTTATGGTTCATCTCAACGTAAATATAAATGTTTCATAAATCGATACTTGTACCCCCTCACTCCCCCTACAACACCTTGATCAAAATGTACAATCAAAACCCTTTCCTTCATGTATTTGTCAGCTCTCGGCATGACAGAATATAGAATAGAAAGAACAGTCAGCACAATTTACCCTTAAAACGAGTGTTGCCACCGAGAGAGAGAGAGAGAGAGAAAGAGAGCGAGAGAGAGAGAGATGGTGATTCTCACAACAACTGAGTTGTGAAAGATGGCTGTACAAGTGGCTAACATTACAAGGCCTGCGTTCGCTAAGGAAAAACAGACATTATTATTATGAACAAGTTGTCTATAGATATACAATACAAAATGATAAATTTTCATATTTAATCAGTGTTTATGGACATGTCATGAAGTATTATGGCCACGGAGGCTTGCGGCATGCTGCTTCCCTCTACGCTTGCATGAGCTCACTACAAATGGCTGCCACAGCAAATCCAATACACCTCATGCACATCATAAATGTACACCATAATCAAACATCACATAGGCAGGCAGCTACTGAAGAGGGGATCCCCTTCATCCGGATGAACGCTAGTTATAGTCAAAGTGCTTCTTTAAACCTCTGTTTAAGGATTTCCAAAACAAAACAAGATAAATGGGGAAATACGTTAAGAGTATAAAACGTTAAACAAAGGTACGAAAAGGCATAGGAATATTTTAACGACCGCCCCCCTCCCTGTACAATGAAGTAGGATTAGGTGGGTTTTAATTACCTTATCAATGGCGTGTGTGCAGGCATGACCAAGAGAACACTCACTGAGGTGTGTGTATGCGTGTGTGTTGGTTCAATGTTTGTATGTGCGTGTAATGTTGTAAACAATGTGGAGAGGAATGCAATTAGCAGATGTGATGGGACTGCTCTCTATTACCATGCCAACCAAAGTGTGTTTGGCATGGTACATGGGAACATTTAGTTACAGTGCAACCTAGTGAACGTAGCTCCGATGGCTCACCAGAGCCGCCCGTTGGTTGCATGGTGAGCTGGCTTCTCTCCAGTAAGGACCACTGAACCGTTTCTCTCTAGTCTATAGATTTCAGCTACTGAACTCCTGTAGCTGGCTAAAAATGTTTTTTTTAGAATTTGGAACTCATAATGAAATGCAATTAATCAAAAGCCAAGATAACGAGGGAACCATAACGTATGCTTGAAGCAAAAAACATTCAATAAAAATGGATCATATTTCTATGGAGGGGGTTTTTGCAGGCGAACATATATAATTTGAGCACCGTATTGTGTAAAAGATCAGTAATCTCAGTAGTCTCATTCCTCGTCCTCGGAGGTCTGTCATACAGCGCCTAAGAGGCTGACCATAGACCGGGTCTGCCTTCACAGGGTAAGGCCACGGTCCCAACAGAACCATACGTGAGGACCATGTTGGCTCCTCCCTTTCCTAAATGTGTGCACAGAAGCACAGCGTTGCACTGAAGCAGAGCCGCTCTCCTTCCTACGATGGTTGCATCCCTCCGTGTGGGCGGCAGGCGGACGCTCCGGGGGGCTTCCCAGATACAGAGACGTTGCAATGTGGTGTGTGTGTCGATATCGAGGCGACAATGGATGGGAGTGACCGAGGCCGGTACCTTCAGGGCCCTGTCCACACTGGGCCGGTGGGTCCAGCAGGGCGGCACCAGCCAGGTGGAGCGGCATACGTCATGTGACCCAGTGTGCAGACAGGACGCACGGTGCCGGGGGGGGGGGGGGGGGGGGGCGCGCGGCAGGGGGGGTCTCAGAGGCTGCGGCCCATTAGGATCACGTCTTTGGGGAAGCCCTCCATCTTGGCCACCTCGAAGCAGCCCAGCTTGCTGTAGAAGTCCAGCATGCGCTTGTCCGTCTGCCGCACCTCGCAGAAGGCGCCGTTGGAACCTGTTGGATCAGGACGGCGTTAGGGGGCGGCACCGGGTTCAACCCGGGACGGGAATGGATTTCACACGAGCAACTGGGTGGGAATGTACAAAGACTTGGGGGAGCTCTGAACAGCTAGAGTGCTTGATGTGGACGTGGTGGAAGTGGGGGGTTCCTGCTCACCGTTGGCCTTGAGGGAGGATAACAAACATCCCATCATGCTCTTGGCCACGCTGGGGTCGGTGACCTTGGCGTGAATGTCCACCTTGATGAGCGATGGGAAGTTTGAGAGGAAGGACTCCGGAAGGCCCTCCTCCTCTTCATGGAAGCTCAGCATCATCTTCTACAAGACGAAGAGGGCAGAGGGAGCAGGCATTGAGTTCCCCAGCAGGCCAAGGGGGGTCAAGGTCCACTGAACAAACACGACAATAACAGGACAACTTAAAGAGGATGTAAATTAATAGCATAAGATTGTAATAAACATCTTCAATAAAACGCTGTGTCTCAGAAAGTTAGTTGTTAAAAGAATAAAGCGTGGAGGCAGGCCTGAGGTTCTGCAGGGTTGCTCTAGATACACCAAGGGGGAACTACGACGTGCGCCCTTGCCTCTGCGTCTGAGAGGTCCTTCTCACAGTCCGGCTTGTGGTACTTCTCCTGCATGCAGGGGATCCACGTCAGCTTGCACTTCTTGACGAAGGGCTTGACGTGCTCGGTGCCGATGGCGTAGCCGCAGATGCCCTCCTCGTCCTCGAGCACGAAGCCGTAGTCAGGGCTCAGACTCAGGATCCCGCCCACCAACCTGTGGGAGGACGCAGCGGTGACCACAGCGATCGCACTGACGCTCCCCGGACAAGATTACCTCTACGAGCAACTGGAATTCATCACTACGCGACTGAGAAACATGTGTACAGTTCTGCATGATGGTTAAAGGTTGTATCAGCGATTCTAGACCGTGACATAAATGATCACGTTCATCTGATCTTTCCTCACGTTCTGCTAGCTGCCCGCCCCCCAAGCAGGCCGTCAATGCCACGATATCATACACGGTGCTACCAACCACTCAAACCAAAATAAATACTATTCCAACCAACCACCGACAAGGGGTGGTTGTTGTGGGTTTTGCGCTGCGATCATGATCGTTTTTACTGGATGCACGTAACACGGTAGGGCGGGGCGAGCGGGCTCTGTTTGTCTGGGATCTGGCTTCAAACACCAACAGGAGTGACGTCACCCAACATCGCTGATACAACCTTTAATAATGTAGCATATACCGTCTTCAAATGTCTAAAGGTTTTTTCTTCATAATCATTTCTACTGCTCGTATTTTGTAGATATAATTTTTTTGGTAGTTATTTACATCCTGTACTTTGAAACACCCTAATTGTCCATCATATCTAATTAATCCAATTTAGAGTTATAAAAATAAAGATAGTTTTAATATTTTCCGCTGTGTTTTTGATGCGTGCAGCATACCACCTCACACTTCTTGGAAGTCCCAGACAAAGCAAAATCAAGGTAGAACTGTTTCAAAGGGGAACCCATAGAACAGAAGTAGTGCGTCCAGGGACTGGCCTTTCCCCAGACACAAGGGCAGAGCCACGAAGCATAACCATCGGACGAGAGTTAGTCTTACCGGTCTCCTATGAGATCTGAGTCCTGCTCAGAGAAGGGGACCTCCTCCTCCATCCCTTCAGAGTACATCTCTTTGCAGATTGAGTAGATGGCGGTCTACAAAGAGAGAGAGACGGGCGGCAGGCCCTTTGTTACCACGGTGAGGGTGAACCTACACACTAAGCACAAGCTGAAACGTACGTCCAGAAGTCCAACGATACCTCAGGGCTATTTCAGCCCAACGCAGACAATACGACTTCGGGGACGATTTGGTTGTACTTTATCAGCATAAGAACTTGAATGGTGATAAACAAATCAATAATATTTAACCATCGGACTGAAGTAAGTATTAGTATTTATGATGATTATACCGTGAGCCTTTCACCAGGTTATGGACTTTGGTTGTATTAAAGTGTCCTTGTCTGTATTTTTGCAGTTATTATGTATTGCCATTTGAGTGTACGGCTCACTGATCTGACTGTTGTTGGCACTAGCATGGTCGGCCCCCTGCTGCGATACGAGAGCAAGAACTGACACTTTAATATTCTAGGAGAAAAACAACTGGTAACGGATGGAGAACAGCGATCACAAACCACAGTGTTCAAGAAAGGAGGGAAGGTTGCGTTTCCACGGTAAGGGACTATTAAATAATGAAAACGATATGCTACAACCGTCCCAAGTATTCCCTCTATAAGATAGATGTGTTCCGCTCGTTTGAAGTGGCTAAGAGACGCACAACTGAGGCTGAGAAGAATCAAATCATAACCAAAATTGGAGTCACTACAAAGAATTCAGAGCGCAGCGTGACCAAAGCACAGCAGAGTATCCACGCCATTCTAGTTAAGCCCTAAAAACAAGCACTCTTAAATATGCAAATAGATCATAATAAGAAGTCTTACCTCATCTTTGGGGAAGTACGGCCTTATGGAATAGATTTTGGAGGTTGGCATTGAAGGGGGCGGCTGGAAGAAAAGGTCGTTTGCCCCCTCTATTGGCAACAACCGCTGTGGATATCAAAGCAGAGCTTCAGTTCCCCCGGGACCAGGGGCTGGCCATGGCTCACAGTTCACCTGCTGCTACAGCCCCGTCCCTGTCGGATCACAAGACACTGAGGCAAACAAGTACCGCTTGGTTTGTGATCACATATCAAGGCTCATGTGGGGCGTCATAATTCAGTGTTTCATTCTTGTTTATCCGACAGGGCAGAACTGCAGCAAGGAAAACAAACAACAAATAAGAAGTCGTTCTGGCCGTGTGCAAACAACTTTGTGGGGGACTTATTGTGGTAGGATAAGCAGGTAGTGTTTTGGTCTGAATAGGGCTTCACTGGCTGAAGGAGATGCTTCTTTCCCTTTTGCTAAGACATCGCAAAATAGAGCTGCGCAGGACACTCCTGTTGAGAAAATTAATGATGCGAGCGCAGAGAGAGGAAATGAAAACTCCAGGAACAAACCAGGATTCTGAGAAACTCAGGGGCTTAGCCGAAAAATTGTCATTCACCAGCCGGGCGGCAGATGCGTGTACGACTCTAGAATACGTTTAGTTTGTTTGATCGTGGAGTTTTCCGCTGGCGAACGTGCTTGGCGCTGCGATGCTTAACGCTTGCGCGGGCAAAAGGGTGGGGAGGGGATAATTTTTGCGCTGTGCTTGTCCTGCAAAGAAATGAGATGTCATGAAAATAAAAACCTAGCCATGCTCGCTTGCGACCGCGTGCGCTTGGGAAAAGCAGCATCTCCTTTGGGCCGTTGCTGAAAGAAACTTTAGTTCAATTAGAGGGTGCCAAACACTGGTTCTGTGATAATGTCACCAGAAGTGGGTCGGTCTACCCGTTCATCATTGCCTCACAGGCTGATGAGGTGTGGATCTCATCTTTCCACCCATTCCCAAAACACTACAATCAGCTCACCGTAAACAGACCAAATACGTTCACACCAGCATTATGCACAACACCTTGTTCCTCTTTCGTTGTACACTCATCATGACACTTGTAGCATTACGGTGAAGTCAGTGCGTTGGATACCTGGAACTCTCCTGCTAGACCTCCCCTAAAGGCCCATGGCTCTTGGTCTCCACTAAGGAACTGTGCTGAAGACTGACTACGACACCCTGTTAGGAGCAGAGCCAAGCGGACATCGTTACCACAGGATGGGGGCTCTCTCACACAGATGATCGCGGGGTTGGGTGGGGGGAGATGGAGAGGAAGGGTCATAGGCGTCTAATATTATCAAAGCAAAAAGTGTGGGACTATAGTTTTTTTATTTTCTGATATCAATTTAAAATGTCCAAATCATATACAACGTAAATGTTATTTTCTTCCACTGTCGGGGGTTGAGCAACTAAAGCTTACGTGTCAACGACTTTTCAATCTATGCAACTCAAATGAATTCCAAGTCTATTGATCTACAACCAAATCGATATCTCCTTGTAGGCCTCTGCCACCAATAGGACTAGACAACCATCTGTAGAACCAGAGAGGACCTGGGACGGCCAGTGGTTTGAAGAGATCCGTTTCTATTTTTTGGTTTTTCGCCGGACAACTGAACGTGACAAAAAGCAATGCTATTCCAGATTGAATGGAATCATAGCCTTGCTCGCCATCCGTCTATCAGTGAGGCTGCGTTCAAAGACCGCAGAGTAAGCTGTAGGCTCATCAGAAGCCCAAACGCCACAAGCTGGGCCTAGTGGCTGGTGCATTCCCTCTTCACAGTATGTAAGCTTCAGCTGCCGTCACCCCATATCCCTGGAACCTCGTCTGAAGTCACATTCTTATCTGCCTGATCACATGACCAGGGAGAGATCGTCAACAAACTACGGAGAAGAAGCAGTGTGAGCGAGGGGGAGAAGAGAGGATGACCATCCTCTACAAGGAGGAGGGCCTCCGCCGTAACAATTACAGCGCCGTTGTCTCGCCAGACCTGAGAACACTGCGTTCCGAGGGACGCCCAGCAGCTCCCCAACAGCTTTACCACCCGCTACATGGGCTCGCATAAACTCCCCACAGTTACAATTAGCTTCACCTAGCTGCACGGTGATTGGCCGTCTGCGTTGACCGAATGTGGTGACAAGGGAGCCGGGTCATGTGACCAGACCAAAATAATAATACGCTGCGCGCGGCCACAGCCTCTAACACCGCCGCCGTTACCTAGCAACCTCGGCCTGGCCAATCGAGACACTTTCGTTTGACGAGTCGGCACGACCCAGCGCGTCGATGCACCTACGGGGGGTAACTCAGAGCTTGCTTTCCTCCAGCCATCACCCTCAAGTGGAACCCGCTTAATGCACTTCTGGAGCAGGTAAGCAGATCTGCCTGCATACCCATTCTACATGATTAGTATTATGCAGAAGGCCTACAGCTCCTGGCCCGTTAAGAGGCCCAGGGTCAGACCAATGGTGCCCTGGATAATGGGGCGTGTACGCAGCGCATCACGCCACTCGGAGGAGTGGCGTGGGTTGTGGCTGGATTGGAAAAGCCGGGTGTGAATTCCCTTGAGTAGGTGCATCAAAGGCTGCTGTGCCTTCTCTACACGCCTACTGATGGAAACAAAACACGTGTTACGGATGCTGCCAGAGAGAGAAATCATTTTGGATTAACACTTTAACTTAAAGCTAACAAAACGCTGCGCAAAATGTGACTTCATCCGGGGGGGCGCTTCCTCTCGGCCGAGCCGAACGGTAACATTTGAGTTGATATGACAAATCAAAAAGGAACCCATGTCAAAACAATGAAAGGACAAATGAGACAACGAATGCACTGGGCATTCATCGGCCACTGTCCATCCAATAGCAGAAGAAACTTGTACTGACGGTCCTTCCATCTGTACACGGTGGAGGGAGAAAGCAGTGGAGAATGGTCATTAGTAAGGGTTCTCACGTACAACATGTCCACACGGCCGACTCAGTGCGGGCTGCAGTGCCTCTGAGGGGGGGGTCAGGGGGGAGGGGCGCGCCGGGCGGACGGGGCCGGGGATACCAGTCTTCAGGGGTCAACAACCACTCTTTAAGAGACGACATGGGTCATGGTGTTGCTGGTGATGGGGAGCTAGCTGGGACTGTGACGTGGTTTTGGACCAGGGCGGGTAGGCTGCCTGCTGTGTATTGACGGCTGGGGTCCCCAGCGTTACCCCGTAGCCAGACAGGACAGAAACCTGTGAATGAAACTGTTACGGGGGGACCTACAGGCCATGCTGGTGCCTTCAGACGGCAGAGAACTGCTCCAACAGTGAATGGAGGCTCTGGTAACATCAACGTGATCTAAATGGTGCTCAGACTGTATGAGGGCGGGACCCTTCGCGGGTTGTTGTGTGTGTGCAGCGGTGTGTAGCAGAGTGAGTCTCAGTCTAGATGTGAGGGTGGTTGGTGGTGGTGGTGACGTGTGGTCCAGGGGTTGTATTCATCATCTTGTCTTATAACAAACCAAAAGAGTCCAGCTTCATACAGTCTGAGCGGATCAATACTTTCTTGCATTGCTTTTTATAATTTCTTTTGCTCGTCATGTCTGGCACCAGAATGGCCTTCCATCGGTCGGTTAGTGGAGTCAACTTGGGTTCCAAGCTCGCGTGCGCGTTAGGGCATGAAAGAGCGGGGCGGCGCGGACGTCCCCGCGCCGCCCACCCCTCAGACAGAGATGGGAGCGAGTGGCGTGTCTGTGTGGGGAGCGCAGCAGTAGTGGATCGTTACTGGATACACAGCAAGCAGCCGTCCCTGCAGGCCCAGGCACCCCTCCAGGGGCGCCACGGGGGGGTTTTTTTCTGGGGCGCGACGGGGGTGTGGTGGGGGCAGCAGTGCAAACAGCATTCAGTCAGACAAAGAAATACAAATAAAATAAAATAATAAAATAGGTGTAGGCCAAAGACCAAAACAAATAATGATCCTAATCTTCTACGAGGGGATGTTTGGTTGAATCTTTATCTTTTCTAACGTCCTCTACTTGATAATCGTGTGTGTTAGCGGCTCTTCAGTCTCTGTGTGGTGTACAGGTGCAGGCTGATATATTTATGAGGCATTCTGCACCAATAGTCTGACAATAAAAAAACAACTGCCATCTGGTGCCATCTGATAGCAGTACATGTGTGACAACATATGGACAGAACCCCCCCCCCCCCCCCAGTCTGGGCCTTGGTAGACAGAACTCTTCCAGCTATAGAGCTTGTCTAGTTCTGACTATTAAATAGCTTCTTAATCAATTCAATAGTTCCTGGATGGTTCTCATCATGAAGCACTATCCATGCTAAGTGTGTGTGACTAGTTGACCTGGTGCCGTGGTGGGCCTACTCTGATGGGCGCCTGCTCGGGGACTGACCCTCTCATACATACCTAGCCACTGGACAAAGGACTTGACCATGGAGACGATGCTCTTGATGTCCCACATGTACGTGTAGAGGTCGTACAGGATGGTCCGGTTGGCCGAGTTGGACAGCCGCGTGAACATCTGCATCACTGAGCAGCACATGTCCTCGAACTTCTCCGCCCGGTTCTGCCACTCCATCACCTGGGGAACAACAGGGGGTCACCAACAGGGGGGTCACCAACAGGGGGGTCACCAACAGGGGGTCACCAACAGGGCTCGTAGAAACCTCTGCCCGGCTCTCTTTCCACCCACTGTCGTGACCATAAGCGCGCCCAATACCAATTTATTTACAAAGAGGGGATAAAAGACTAAACCAGAGATGTGACTTTATGCAGCATTTGAACTGTGAACCACCCACCATGGGGTTTTACGTTGAGATAAGCATTCCTGTTTCATCATATGGGCATTAGTACAGCAGGAACGGCGCCAAACCAACTTAAACTAATGGACACACATTCTGTAAGAGGTTCAGTACAGTGCTTCTACGTTAGACAAATACACAACCTCCTCACTGATCCATGTTGTACTGGATGCCAAATGAAGAAAACACTCCACCCAATGGGCAATCCAGGTAGTGCACAGCCACCATTTTGTTTTACTGTAGCCAACAGCATCAAGCTCCCTAGACCACCGAGCTGGACCCACCTTCCCGGGCTCCGTGCCCTTGCAGTTGATACTGACGGTGCTGCTGTTGGCCCTCAGCCAGTTGAACTCCTTCAACATCTGCACGGCCTTGGGCCCGTGCTCGTAGGGCAGGTAGAAGAGCTCTGCCAGCAGGCTCAGGTCCTCCAGCGAGAGGGGTTCCACGGAGAACAGGGGCTTCTCGTCTGCACCGGGCACAAACACGTCCTGGGGGAAGACACAGTCGAGAGGTTAGCCTCCATGGAGATACCGCGCGTAAGGTACAGAAAATGGGTTTGTGTTTAGGATTTCATATTTGTTTATTAATGTAGGCATTTATTGCAAAATGGTTAATCCCTGATTACTGTCTGAGGACCAAATTGCCCATCTGCAAATGATTCAGTTATTCATTCAGTATTTCTTTATTGTCCACCAAGATTAGGAGCAACCTACACCCCTTGTGTCTAAGGATAAACGCCCCTCGGCTCCATAACAGATCTCTCTAGGCTAACGCAGAGCCTCACATCTCCATGAGGAACACATCTGACCCAGACATGAGGTACCTGTTTCAGCAGCTCATCCGTCTGCATCGGGGCGATGTCGCTCCCACAGTCCTCCGGGACGGGCTCCTCCTGGAGGAACTCCTCCTGAATGGACTCCTCCAGTATGGACTCCTCCAGTATGGACTCCTCCGGGACGGACTCCTCCTGGAGGAACTCCTCGTGGATGGACTCCTCGTGGATGGACTCCTCGTGGATGGACTCCTCGTGGATGGACTCCTCATGGATGAACTCCTCCTGGATGAACTCCTCCTGGAGGAACTCTGCTGACGACTTGGAGTCCGGCAGCACCTCCTTGTCCGTGTCCATGGGGCGCAGGTCCTCCGCCATCTTCTCGGCCGTGACGGCCCCGTCGAGCTTGACGTCAGCGTCGGCCTCCACCTCCGCCTCCTCCAGCTTCTCCACCACCGTCTCCATGGGCTCCTCGTCCGAGTCCTTCTTCTCCACCTCCGCCTCCACCTCCACCTCCGCCTGCAGAAACACACATCGGCCGTCAGCGGGGCTCCCCGTCTACACCGGGCCGAGAGGACCAGGGCTGTGACCTCACCTCCTCCAGCTCTATCCGCCGCTTGGCCATGGGGTGTGTGTGTGGGTCGGGGCAGAGCGGGGGCACCACCGGGGACATGATGGGCTGCTGGAACACGGTGGTCACGCTGGTGGCCGAGCACAGGGACGGGGCGCCCAGGGACAACACGTCCAGGACGCTGCTCTTGGCCCCGCTGTGGGGCACCTGTCGGCCTGGAGGCAAACAAGGAGTTTGAGGGTGAGTTTAGCTACGTACACGGGGGTTACAGTGGTCGACTCCCAGCTGAGGGGTACTGGGTTTGATCCCCAATGACCAACACCTTGCTGTAGACACCCGTAAGAAAATATGTCCATCCCTACCTACTTCAAAATGACAGTATGTGAAGGTCCTTCAAAATGGCATTCTCACAGGTTTCCAATGTGTCCTCTTTGAGAAAACCTTTGAAGGTGTCACAGCCAAAACCCCTTCCGTAACATTCATAATACTGCCAATGCAAGGTCTTTTATCAATGAGACATCGGCTTGATCATAACGCATTGCCTCAATCGATGATAGTGACTTCCCAGAAGTGTATTAAGGAATTGTAAAAAATCTTTGGGTTGGATTCAACTTTCACCTCAAGGACCGACTGAAGAGCACTGACTGAAGAGCACTGACTGAAGAGCACTGACTGAAGGGCACTGACTGAAGAGCACTGACTGAAGAGCACTGACTGAAGAGCACCGACTGAAGAGCACTGACTGAAGAGCACTGACTGAAGAGCACTGACTGAAGAAGAGCACTGACTGAAGAGCACTGACTGAAGAGCACTGCATATGATGACCCAGAGGAGGTTCTTACTGTTGTACTGGTGGGGCACTCTGAACTCGCCGAGCCACTCGGTGAGGGCCAGCTTGAGGGCCAGCTGGGGGCTGTAGAGCATGTCCGTCTCCAGCTCCTCATCGCTGCCCTCGTTCTCCAGCTTGATCTGGATGGACACCGTGCTGTCCTCGCCGTCCGCTGGGAGGACCAATCAACAGGCATCTCTGCTTTAGCATCTGACGTGAGGTGCCATTCATGTGGGTTATACTTTAACATCTGACGTGAGGTCCCATTCATGTGGGTTATACTTTAACATCTGACGTGAGGTGCCATTCATGTGGGTTATACTTTAACATCTGACGTGAGGTCCCATTCATGTGGGTTATACTTTAACATCTGACGTGAGGTGCCATTCATGTGGGTTATACTTTAACATCTGACGTGAGGTGCCATTCATGTGGGTTATACTTTAACATCTGACGTGAGGTGCCATTCATGTGGGTTATACTTTAACATACAAAGACGTACATGCATTTCGACGTATTCCCTGCTGACAGTCTGGGGTGGCAGTGCAGAGCGCTAAACACTCAGGACCACTTTTGGGATTCACTTGTTCACATTTCCGGGAAATCATTTACGTAGAGGCACCCCTGCCGCGCCCCCATGTGCCTGGTCAAATCTGCCCGCGCGCGCGCTTCAAGGAAGGTAACCAATCACAACGGAGTTGGGTTGGCAGGAGGGGGGCTAGGGGGCGGAGAAGGACGAAACCGAGCGTTGATAGAGAATGCTGAAAGCGCCCAGATGAGAGGAAGAGTTTCCCGAAAATCTACATCGTTTTTTGTGTATGGTTAAACATGACTATCAATCATTATAACAACGTTTATAGGTCATAAAAGTCGAAAAAGCATAATAGGTCCCCTTTAACATCTAATGGAAGGTCCTATTCATGCTGGTTATACTTTAACATCTGATGGAAGGTCCTATTCATGTGGGTTATACTTTAAAAGGTCCCATGACATGCCTCCAGGTGTGAGTGTGATTAGCCTTACAAGCCGTTTTGAAAATCTCCCCCTTATGACATCACAAGTGGGCGTGTCTAGCTAGACGTGTGCTGGATAGATCGGTCGACCAGCCGACCCAGTGGACTGGAGCAAACGTTGCTCATCTATCTGTCACACATCTAGCTGGACACGCCCACTTGCGATGTCCCATTCATGTGGGTCATACTGAAATAATACTTCATGAGTGGACGACACCGTGGGGAGACATGTGTCAATGGGTGGAAGTCTTTGAACCTCTGTAAGGAACAACAACAGCAGAGGCTACTCACTCATCACCACATCCTTGCGTACGCCGTTCATGTTGGACTTGTACCAGGTGGCCAGGGTGTGGATGGCCACAAAGTTGGACTCGAACTCGCAGTTTGGGTTGGTGAGCACTCCCTTCAGCCTGGGGATGAGCTCTGTGGAGCGGCCCTTGTAGGGGCCCAGGAACAGCCTCTTCTGGTCGTAGTCGTTGGCGTGGATGTTGTCCCAGATCACCGGCGCTCTCCGGAGGATCTTGGACACCTCTTCTATGGACTCCACGGTGATGTCTTTGGATACAACTTTGGGACCTGGAGAAGTGAAACGTCACCCGTTAGCTACATAACATGGTTCTTCCTCGCTACCTTAGGATTACAACCTATTGTAAATAATTCTTTATTAACTTTTGGGCCTTTATGGAAAGGACCGATAAGAGAGACAGGAAAATAGGTTGAAAGAGAGAGGGATTAACATGTGGCAGCGCACCCCCGGTCAGTATCCAACCTGAGTAACTACAAGGGTTAAGACACCGAGACACACATTCTGATGGCATAGCTCGCCATGGTGAAACCTTGAGTGGGGTGTTAATCAGACTCACCTGTCCATAGCACCTCAATGCCAAGCAGAAGCTTCTCTCCTACCGTGTGGAGGTAGGGAGATTGAGAGACATTTGGGTAGCAGAAGGTACCACAGTACTCTGCAAACCATAAAAAAAAACATACATTGGATGAATTGACAAGCACGGCTAAGAAAAATCTAAATTGGAATATCTCCAAAGAATTCAGCATGACCTAGTTCCTAAAAAAAACTTGACAGTTTTAGAAATAGAGAAATATAAAGAATAGTAAAGAGATCTACAGTGTATATACACATTCATACATATAAAAACACGCCCCTGTGACCACCACAGGGGGAATGATATCACAGCCTACTGATTACCTGTGGGACAGAAGAGGAACGTTTCGGGCTCGCCAAGGTACTGGAATATCTCGTTGGTGATGGAGACCTGAGCGTGGGCGTAAGAGCTGAACACCTCTTTGTCCGCGGGGCAGATGTTGTGCTCGATGTCGTCAAAGAGTAAGGCAAAGGACTTGCAGCCAAAGTGCGTAACCTGCAGGTGAGCGGAGTAGATGGAGCTGCATGGTTAATGGCCCAGGTTCACAACGTCTTTAGTATCCCCCGCCTAGATTTAAGGACTTTAAAGTTATTCCCATACTGATATCTAACCAATATAGGTTAGATATCTAATCAATATTGGTTAGATATCAGTTTGTGAATTTCTTATCAAAGTCTTAGTTTGAGTTACAGCGGTATACAGGAATTGATATCACACTGGTTATCCGATCAATAGCAGGCTGAAAGGGGTTATTGGACCATCCCTCCATTTACAAAAATGTGATTCAGCGGGATCCTTTTCCACCAAATGTACAGAAAGAGAAAGTGGACTGAAAATGTGCTGTCAAAGAACTCAGAATCCGCATCCACAGTGAAGTGGAGAAGATACCCGTCACGCATATGATACAACCCCCCGGATTCCTATTTGTGTACTCAAAAAAAAGTAAGGGCTTTCAAATATCCTGCATTCTGATTCTACAGCAGACGCCCACACTCGGCCGCATGGGGAGAACAGCACCACCTCTCTCTACTTCATATGCAGTTCTCGTCTCTTGTCCTTTTGTCTGAAGTTACTTGGCAGAGCGTTCAACGCTTTCATACAGAACTGCTAAACACTCCGATGTACAGGCCTGATATTTAGCATTGGATGCAAAGGGACAGATTAGCATTTGATTTAGATGTTCATAAATAGCAACAAACCAATGCTTAATAAACCCAGAAATCAGGGGTATACAGAGATATTTCAGCACTATTTTCAGCACTGTGAATTTATATTATCAGTTGCTTCTGGCTGGGTAGTCTATGTGGATGCTATTCCTGTTAACAGTGCATCGCAACGCAGGTAGCATCATAATCAAATCACCAAAAATAGTGCCGAATTATCTGCGTGTTTGTAGAAAAACTACAATCTTGTGTGTCGTCCCTTCCCATAAACAGAAGCGAGGCTACTATCACTCTGCAAGTCATAGGAAGGAATCAAACGCATATTTTTTGATTTCTTATTATGCCTTTAAATGCGACCGCATTTAAAGGCCTGATGCTCTTACACAATTTCATAAATGACATAACTGCTTTCTCTTCTATCTGCCCGATTGGACATTCGCATCACATATATGCATCACGTCCACACAATCTTGTAAATAAGAAACATACCTGGTCAAGTTTCCTCTTCAGTGTGGAAACCTCTTTCTGGTTAGAAAAGGTGATGTCGAGCCCTGGGGAAATGGCATAGATGAACTCTATGTTATGCTCCTTGGCAGCGCTGATGAGGGTCATGAGTTGCTCTGGAAGGAGAAACAAGAAAGTAGTTAGGTAAATACAACAACCCACTTGTGAATAAGATAAGAAAAACTTTATGCATGTCACAACAAGTGATTAGAAATTCGCCTTAAAAAAATTATACAAGACGCAATGTATAAGATTGAGCCACTCCCACAAGATCTGCTCACTCAGTGATTGGGAGGGTTTTTTGAGTGTCAGTAGTGAGACTCAAACCAAAACAGAGATACATCTGCAGTATATTTTATGTGTACAATATATAATTTGACCCTAACCCTATTTTATTGATAACATCATTGAAATCGCTATCAATCATCATTAACTACAGATGTTAATTTTAGGCTACAAGCTTTTAGAAATGCAACACCTGGCGACTACAACATGATGTAAACGTCATTCGAACCAACCTGCTTCTTCCACAGAGTACAACTCTCTCCAGAACATTCTGTGTTTGTAGTCATCTTTAGGAGCATAGAGGTATGTGTTCAGACCCCATTTCTGCTGCCTGCACAACATGGACAAGGTAGAAAGATGCCACACATCAACAAAAATAAATCCTCTGTGGCAATGTTTTTCTGTTATGCAGTCCAGCTCTTTGGAAAATAATGAACATACCTCCTGAACAACTCTTTCCTTTGTTCCATTGTCCATGGCCGACCATAAAATCCTATGAAAACAACATTTTATTAGCAAAGGGATCGAGTACATTCCTGTTTAATCTTGGTGGTTACAGAAATCTGCAACATCGCATTAATTATGCCTATCCATTATACTCACTGTCTGTCAGGAGATACGGACTGCACACCTCATCGATAGCCAATTGTTCATGCTTATGGTTAAACTGTACAGGCTTCAAAACACCGACCCCGGTACTGTGTCGTTTCAAACATGTCGATGCGATAGATTGCATCTGTTGTATTGACATGTTTGACAACTTCCATCAGCCCTCCCCAGTCCCCACCCAGTTTGGACGCAGCGGTGCCGTCCACCAGTATCGTGGTCGGTGTCAGGAGCTTACACATGGTAAATGGACCGCTCAATGCTGAACCCATTACCTTCCACCACCCCGCTGATGAATTTCCGATGTCCGTCCGGTTCGACGCAGAGGACCCGCTCCTCCCCGGACTCCGCAGCGGCCTCGGCACCAGCTTCAGTAGACAGGGGGCTGGGGCTCGGCTCGCCCTCCAATGGAGACGTTTCCAACGCCTTATCTTTTTGAACCATGTTTTGTATAATGTTCTCAATATGAATGCATATGTCAACCCAACGGAGAGGAAGGGGTTTGGACGAAAGGTGTCCTCAAGGGATGGTTTCGTACACAGCAGACGAGTTAACGAGGTTAGATCAGCGCCCGTGTCGTGATGTTAGTAGACCTGTCCGACCTTGTCGATGAATGTAGAAGTGTCTGCAGTTGTGTCACGATGATTATCTGCATGTAGTGTGGAACATTGTTCATACAACCCTGTCGGCATACAAGATAAGCTATTTTCAAATCAGACGCTTGGCTTCTTTCTTGTGTAGCTCCTGAAATTGTCGTCCCTTCCTGTTTACACCGATTGCGCATGCTCACAATACTAGCTGGAACCGGTCAGAACTAGTTCTGGACTGCACTATCCACAACATGGACTGTACTATCGCGAGATGTTGAACTGGAAAATCGTTTCGCATCACTGATCAAAATATATAAAAATTAACTTATGTCAACTAACAACCCAAAAAAAAAAATTGTGTAGTTTACAGGTGCTTAATATTTTACAACGTGCGAGAGCATCACAAATATCTACAGATCATGACAGCCTTATCTTAACGTTTTAAGCACTCATTGGACTTTTTATAACTTCTTAAATACGTTGAATTGACAAAAAAAGAAATGCCAACGATTCTTAAACTAAACACTGGGAGGCACCAAACCCAATTTTTCTTTACAGAACAATTAAATTAGATCTTCGTGAGAACAGCTTTTGATTAACATGCAAGCTTACCATTACAAATGGTGACCATGTCCATGATATAGTAATACCAAAATGCTAAGGCTGTGGAGTTGGTCCCAAATGTTGAAATCTTATATTGTGTACATGTTCAAAACAAATGCAACTTACGTTGTTTCAAGTTTTTTTATTAGGTTTGCAGTACATTTCCAATGTATTTCTTCCTTTCCCAATCATGAGGGAATGCATTCAACTAGTTTCCCTCTTTTAAAATGTCTTTCACACATCTCAATACAATTAAATAAACTTAAAAAAAATCTATTTGTCATTTTTTTTTTTTAATAATTTTCTCTTTTCATACAAATCTTCACTTCAATAGAAGGTGTTAGCTTGCAGAGATGAAACAAACAAAATAGAATAAAAACTAAAACAAATAAATGAAGGCACCGTTGAAGTGACTGAGCCAACCAACAGCTCTGAGGTAAGTAGTGGGGTTCCTCTGGTAGACTGTTACCTCTTCTGGGTTTTCTTGGCCTGCTTCAATAAAGTGTCAAAGTCTAGTGCATGGAACTTGCCCTTAGAAGGCAAGGAGTCATACTCTTTATTTGAATCTGAGGAAACAGAAAAAGGCACCAGTTAGTCATTTTGGAAAATGCTTTCATCCAAAGCCACTTGGTGTATACAGGAAATGTAAACAGTAACCATCTTAAATCACTATCATTTGTCTCGCTTTAAATAGCATTACAACTTCCGTGGTTTTCTTCTGATATTCAAACTAAAAGTACACATGAACCTCCATGGTGCCCAACCACCCTTTCTTGTACTGAATACTGAGGTAGCATCCTGCCCCGTTTCCCTACAGAGCACAACACCCGTTGCTTACCCAAGTCTGCATAGCTGGTCTTGCAGAACTGTCTCCGTCCACCAAAACAGAGATCAAACGGCAGTTCGTCAGGCTTGCGGAGCTTGCCTCCATTCTCTATGGCCGTGAAGGCATTCTTTGTGTCATAATAAGTCACAAACCCATAGTTGTCTCTGCAAAATTGAACAAACAATAGGCAAGAACAATGGTTAGTCTACACTGCTTCCCAGGGAATCAATCCATGACAGACCTCTAAAACAGTTGTGGATTTAAGAAGTCACATTGTGGATTGCTTTTAAAAGAGCAAGCTGGGAGTATAGCCAGGAGGCTCCAGTTATAAACAAGCCTGAGGTTGCTTTAGCACTGAAGCTTGGCCTAAGCGGTCACCGACAAGACTACCCAGGTTCAAAGACAGTGCAACAAGCTCACCTACAACCATATCATCAGGGGAACACTTCAAGATGCACGAAACCTACCCCTGTTCCCTAAAGTGCAAGGTGCAGTCCTCAATCTCTCCGTATATAGAGAACCGCTCCCTCAGTTCATTCTGGGTCATCGTGCCCCGGATTCGACCCACGTAGACCACCCTGCGCTCATCCTGTGGGAAAAGATTAAATATTAACACAGGGAAATGTCAGTGTTTTGTATGATGGCCCAAACTAGTGAAACTGTTGAACTTGGCTAAACAAACTCACAATGGCTTGTTGTTTACGTCTCTTCACATCCTCAGAACTCTCCACTGACGTGTGTCGGTAGGTTGGCCGGTAAGAAGGACTGTGGGAGAGGAGGAGGATGAATACATTTTCTGAACACAAGTTGAAACTTGAGCCTTAAAAAGGATGGTCCAACTGAAAGCCATGCCAGTTGTCAATAGCATGCGTGTCGTCCATGTCATGATGAGTCTTGTTTGGCGTTGTGGCAAGAGGACTCCTGTACCTGTAAACATTTCGTTGCCACTCAGGGCTTCTCTGTGGAGACCGGGAACGAGAGCGGGACCTGCTCCAGGAGCCAGAACGCGATGACGAGTAGGAGTACCTCCTTCTCCTCGGAGGGGAGCGAGAGGAGGACCGCGAGGAACACGACGAGGAGCTGGAGCTGCTCTCGGAGTGACGAGCACGATATCTAGAAAGATCAATGGCGGAGGCTTTAGTGGGGGCCTTTGACATCGAGGAATGTTTGGTCCTCAGAATACGTGACTGATGTAACTATAATTCTCATTTAATTGCTTTATAAATGAATGTAAATGCATGCGTCTCACTTTTTGGCGGGCGGGGATCGAGACCTGGACCTGGAGGAGTTGCAGTCGGACGCGGAGGAGCTGGCGGGCCGCGGTGCCAGCCGCTTGCTGGCCCGGCCCCTCTTCCTCTCCTTGGGGAAGGTGCGGGGACCGGGCGAGCGAGACTCGGAGCGCCTGCGGTGGGACCGCCCCGTCCACTCCGGCCTGGGGCTCTCGGGCCGGGCCGGAGAGGCGTCGGGGGTCTCCAGGGCCGAGCAGCTCAGGGCCGGGGCGGCGGGCGGCGGGGGGGCCTTCTTCAGCGGGGCCTCTGGGGGTCCCGTCGCCGGGGCGGGTGTAGTGGTATGGGGAGGGGAGGGGGTGGGGGCCGGGGCGGGGCCCGGGGGCCCTGTAGTGGCTGCCTGGAGTTGCGTCACGGCTCTGATGGTGATGTTAGGCTGCTGCTTGACGTTCCAGCGCTGGCCGTGGTCTCCAGGGGGCGCCGTGCTGCTGGGGAGGCAGTAGTCGTGGTCCATCAGGGCCCATTCAGGGGCGGGGGCGAGGGTGGCGGGGGTACTGCGGCCCTTCACTGAGGGAAGAGGCTGAGCCTCTATCCGGATCACCCTGGTGGGGGTGGGCCGGGAGGCCCTGCTTTTGCCAGGAAGGGAGACGGGGGCTAGAGGCTTCCACCTCTGCTGGGGGGGGGTGGCTGGGGGAGTAAGTGCTGCGGGGGAAGGTAAGAAGTTGATTCCAAGACGATATAGTCCGGCTGCCCAGGCTTATGTATAAACTCAGAAGGTTTGATCCCTCCTTAAATATACACTTGAATGTGTTCGTCGTTTTACCAGTAGAATAAGGAGAACCAACAAAAGGAACATCGTGATGATGGATTACCTGCGGAGCTCGAGAGGTCATTTGCCTTCACACGTTCGACAGCAGTTTTCTCTGCTGGTAACACAACACTGAAAAGCAAGCACAAAGGGCTGTTGACTTCCCCCCCTCTCACTTTATCTTAGGAATAGTCGCTCGAGTACATTAAAAAAAAAAAAAAAAAAAAAAAAAAAGGGGCAGCCGTCCGTGACTCCATCGTTTACCGGAAGGTCCTGGCGTAAAAAGGTGGGTCAAGGTGAACCCACCACACAAAGCGCCAGAGGAGCCATTTGCTCTCAGCGCTGTGGCTCAGAGCAACTGGACGCCCACGGCGCTTACACAGAGAGCAGCGTCAAGGCTGTAGGGTAACTCACCTAGAGTTTCCTACAGTTACTGCTCTACCAGAGACCTCCGGCACACACCGCTTCTCTTTGGCTGAAGAAAGATGAAAGAAGAGTAGATGAGTATAGACAAGGGCCAGACGAGTGCAGATGAGGCCAAACCGGAGATGTAGAACTGAAAGAGCCGCGTGGAAGGGAGCGCAAACCAGGGTGGAGCACGGCTCTATAGAGCACGACTCTATAGAGCACTCAATTGATAAAAAGTAAACAATAGGATTAAAAGGGAAGCACGTCTACCACTTGTCATAGAGGGACATCCACAAATGAAGTCCTCAAACAAGGATTGTTCTCAAGTCAGTTTATTTCATAGTAGTAAGTGAGTAATAGGTACTGTTGAACATTCAAGCTCTTTGGATTCCAGGTTATTTGTGGAAGGAACAGTAAGGAGCGCTAATCCTATATAAATCTGGAGGAAGGGCCATTTGCCATGGATCCACTGCAGCAATATTGTGGGCGCCGCCAAAGTGTGCATGCAACCACCCCACTTGAACAACCACCCCACTGTCCCATAGGTTTCTGTGGTGAGCCTTTACATCACCACAGACAAAAACTGCATGGCTAGAGGAGCTAAATTGATTTGCAAACGAGGCAGAATTCCAGCAGCTGAGCCGACAAAGCATCAGCGTGCCAACCCCAGAGCCCCCCCCCCATTACAGAGGGGGAGAAAAAGCTTTATAGTCATTTTGCATAGACCGACACTCAAAAGATGAAGCCGAGCTTTGGAACTAAAAATCAAAAGCATACTTTTAAGGTGTAGCTGGTTTAGCTGCTTTTCCAGGAGGCTTTGAGTATCATTTCTGGTGACTACAGGAAGCACAACCATAGGAAGACTGCGTACTTCCCAGAGATAGCACTGCCTCTCCAAACCAAACATCAACCGTCATGAAACCACCAGGAAGAGGGATGCTCTGACACTGCATGTAGCCAGGTCCGCACCCATGGGACAACCAATTATTAGCCAACATGACCTGCTTGTCACAAAGACTACGACCATAACACCAGCAATAAAGCACTCACCTTGCGTTTCTTCAAACTGCTCCAACAGACTGGTTAAATCTGCAGCTTCAATGCCTGGGAAAAGGGGTCGGCAAAAGCCGGTGTGTAAGTAAACCTTTTGACATGACAGGCTGCTCTCCCTAAAGCGTGGAGACAATATCGCCTGCCTTAAAGAAAACTAAAGGAAATGTATAATTGGAAATACTAGCGCTCACCAATCTCACTAGTGAAGGCCTCGATTAGTGCTTGTGATGCAGTCTTTTTTTTCATCGGCGGGACCGACGCCGGGCCGTACGGTTGAGCTCCAGCCTTGACAGGGAGTGCCTTCATATCCTGGGATGGATTAGACGCTTGGACCGCTAAACAGGGCTGGGCACGGACACCTGCAGATTTGGCAAACTTACTAGCAGCCGCAACTGGGTCACTCACTGAGGTAGCAGCGGGCGTCTTAGGCCCCACTTGTGCATTTGCATTGGCGGCAATATTGGCAGACATGGGAGCAGCGATCGTCCTAAGGGACTCTGTAGTGGCCTTGGCGGGCATTGCACTGCCAACCAAGCTGCTAGGAGTTACAGACTGAGATGGGGGCCTTGCAGGCTTGCTCTCTGAGGGTTTAGAGCAAGGCGTTGTGGTAGGGACAGAGTTCCGAGGCACACAAGGCTTCTCAGGTGATGCGTTGGGCTGCGGACCCGGAGAGGAGCTCTTCACAGGACTGGAGCCGGCGGCAGCAGCACTGTGCTGTGGGGGGTGAGGTACCGATTGTTGTTGCCGTTTGAAGATCAGGGTGGCGGCCCCGGCCTTGGTGGAGGACGCCACCATGTAGGCGGGCGGGGCGAGCAGCGCCTCGGGCGTAGGGGGCGCGCCGGGCCCCGTGGGCTGCCACGCAGGCTTCACCTCCTCCACCTCCTTCTTCCCCGAGGCGGGGGCCGGGCGCCGGGTCTCCTGGGGGCTCGGGTCGGGCAGGCAGGGGATGGGAGGCAGCTCTTTGGGGGGTTCCTGGAGGCTGGGCCACCTGGTGCTGTTGCCCTCCTGCTTCTCGATGGGAGCGGGCTTCTTCTGCTGCCGGAGCCGGCGGTACTCGGCCAGGCTCAGGGACTTGGGTTTGGGCTCTGGAGCAGCAGCGGGGACGTGCTCGCCTTTAGGGGCAGCAGGCAGATCTGCCGTGCTGTTGGTTTGTAATGCTTCAGGTGTGGTAGGAGCATCAGCAGAGGAGCAGCTATCCGGTGACACAGGAACAACACCGGGGATGGGATGCGCTGCGGTAACAGCTGGAGATAAGACTTCCTGTTTGGTCGGGGACGCCGCCGGCCGGGGCCCTCCACTGGGGCCCTCCACCGTGGGGATGGGACGGCTCAGTGGGCTTCTGACAGGGGATGCCCTTACTGGGACCGAGTTTCGGGCAGTCACTGCTTTTGTATTAACTCGATCCTCCCGGGGCAGTGACAATTTGGTGACTTCTGTGCGTTTCTGGCATGCGTTGAGGCTCTTCTTATGTTTGGAAGAGGTGCAGGTCGAATCGGAGACATCGGTAACAAGTGGCACACTTTTCTTTACTTTTATTGTTTTTTTTAGTTTTTGTGGCAACTCGTCGGCTGTGTTCCTTGAAACGCCGCTGCGGAGTATCCTTCCTTCAACCGGCTCAGGCCGAGTTTGTGCCTTACGGTCCCTTTTCCTCCTGGGTGGGCTTTTCTCCCTGATCTCCTTTATCCTGGGCGCTTTGTGTTTCTTATTCCGCTCACAATTGGCTTTCTCTCTGTGCAGGACCGACGCGGCAATGATCTCAGCTTTCATTTCCGCGCCGGTGGTGGTCGTGTCGTCAACAACAATCTCCTCACAGCTTTCGGTAGCAGCCCGGTCGGATTCGTCTGGAACGTGTTGCTCCATCTCTAAAGTGTTCTGCAGCAGTGCCAGAGGCAGACCCAGGTCTGGGATGGCCAGGATGGGCTCCCCGTGCTCCCCCTGGTCCACCACTTCCAGTAGGATCCCTCCTTCGGGCAGCATCTGCTCCCCCTCTCCGTTGTCCACACAGACGGCCATGCAGTAGGGGTGCATGTGCCTGACCAGGTCTCCCAGGCTCACAGAGAGCCCCTCCGTGTCGTCCTCCGACTCAATGGAGAAGGGCAGTGGGAGGGACAGGCCGCCCCAGTCCAGCAGCTCCTGGTCCGGAGAGGAGAGCAGCCTGGTGGGACTCTGTGAGAGGGAGCCGTCGTCCTCCTCCTCGCCGTCACTCCTCTGGACCGAGCCGGCTGGGGGCCTGGGCAGGCTCTGAGAGCAGAGAGGGGACATCCCGTTAGAAACTGGAAGCCAGCCGTCGACCGCAGCTTACCAAAACCACTGACTCAGTCTAGGAAAAACCTACCTTGCCAGATGACAGTGTTCTCATGTTGCAGATTGTGTCCTTCTCGGGAGGGGAACGGGACAGACACAGCAGTCTCCGCAGCTGTGAGGAGGAGGAGGCGACGGTCATTAATGGAAGACTAATGCCAGACTAATGCCCTGGACATACTGCATGGTCCGGCCGTTAGCCGGAATCCAACAGCGCTGTGTGTGCAGATCTCTGGCAACAGCTGAGAACTTACCGGAGAGTGCTCCCTGGCCCTTTGACCCGACAGCAGGTCAGAGTCTGGGAGCATGTCGAACGGAGAGAGGGTCTCGTCGTCCACATTATCCAGGATCTCCGTCAGGGCGGTCAGTAGCGTTGCCTCGCTCTCATCGTCGAGGCCCTTCACCTGCTCAGGCACAAAGCTGAGATGAGCGGAACTCAAGCCATTTAAATGGCTGTCAGCGTAATGCATTACTATGCTCCCTTTTTGGGGATTGGAGACAGCAGAGGCCTTTCTAGTGCACTTCACCCTACTACCTTCTTTATGAGCCACGATGACCCCGTCAAACCGTGTTGTAAACACAGAACCTTAACATTGCTGCACACTGTCCATGAGATTCTTGAGTAGTGTATATATGTGAATCAAATAATGATGTCAATTTAATAAGATGAGAGGCTCTTAAAGTGGCTAAAATACGTGAACCCTTGCAGCGCATTGAAAATTCATAGATGTGTAATTAAAAAGGTCTTGCCTCTCCTGTTGGAACATCTTCGAACATGGAAAGGATTGACGGGCCTAAACATCCTTCAAAGGCCTCCAAGGTTTCGCCAGTGTGCAGATCCACATCCTAGAGAGAACACATTTGACCAAAAATTTAGTTTGAAACCGGATTTAATGCTGGACCCCATTCATTACCATTGTTAATAATCTGAAAACCGGACAGTAGGCATTACTGATTCCAAAAATGTTAGGCAACAGGTGAACTCCGAGTAGGTTAGAATGCTAGACATTTACTAAAGTGTTGTTGTTGTGAAAAGGAATCTTCAGAGGGCCGGGGAAGGCCGTTTCCGATCTAACCAGCATTACAAAATGCAAAAGGCAACATCTTTCAAGTTGAATGCAAATCAGAACATATTTAGTAACATAAGAACAACATTGTTTATTATAAGTCGTAACTGTTCGATCGTACGTTTTAAAAACTGGCATGGCAGATCTCACTGGCCAATGTATTCTAGGATAATTGTACACATTTAAATAGGCATGTACCCCTCAGTAGACAAATTAATTGTCAAAAAGCATGCTATTCATTTGTTTATGCATTTGTGTTTAAACAAAATGGTGACATGCTTCAAACACGCTTTTCGTTTACACGTGGGGATGGCTACGTTTTCATACTATTGTTTTTTTTTTTTAGACTAGTGACACTATGGACCTGACAACCCACATTGTCGCTATTGGTTCAACGTTACAAACTAATAAGGGCAGTTTGTTGCAATACTAAATACTCGGAACCACGTGTATACGCCCGTACATGTGTACTGTGCGCAGACATATTTGTTGTAGGCTACGCTCTAGCGTGGAACCCACGTGTTGCACTACAACAAACCAGGCAGCGTTTCCGGGTCCCCTCAAAGTAATCCCTCACGTGTGTATTACAAATCTCCAAAAATAGCAAAGGGATCTCCATTTATATACACGATGTGCATGTATATGCATAGATTGTAACCCCACTGGATGACAATTGTGTTGAATTTCCGTTGCGCTGTGTAACGTTAAAGCTAGCGACATGTGACTCGCCACAGCTTGGGAAATGCAGATCGAGAACATAAATGGCATTCCTACAATACGCGATTATCGCAATTTGTACTATCGAGACACAATATAATGGCCAATCACCCAGACACACCAACTGACATTCAATATCAGCAGGTTAAATTAATTGCAGCACAAGTTGCAACCCTATGGGCCTATCTCGTGTTGCTGCAGTGAGCATGTGTGGTACTAGCCGGACACATCGCTGTGCCAGTCCACCGGTGGGCCTTTATGGTCGAAGTCCATTTTAACATGATTACTAAACTTTGTGGCTCATTTTCTGCAACTTTCAGTTCCATGTGTTCATTATAAGCTTTGATTGAAAAAGAAAGTACCCACGTTTCAAGAACCAGGCACATACGCCTTAAAAGGCAAACTACTCTAGCGGTTAAATAACCCTGTAATAACTATGACATTTATAAATGCATGGCGAAAACAAATAAACAATATAATTGAACTGTCAATAAAATCGTCAAAGTGAAAACGAATAATAAAAAGATAAGAATTCAGAAACTGCCCTGCTACCCATCAGTCATCCCAACGTGGTAAACCGGCATTACTAGTCACATCGGTTAAGGTTAAATGGAGGTATCGCTTACTACATTGATGCTATCCAGCGTATGCTGTCCTCAAACCAATTTAATAAGCAAATTATGTCATGGCATAAGCACACTGAACTAAATAGTTTTCTAAAAACACCGGGATGGTATCCACGTGTCACTTTTCCCATAGGCAGTCCAGACATTGTACACAATGCAGTCAACCTCCGTTAACGACATTAGGCTAAACCAAAGCATTGCGACTTTCAATTATGCTGTTTAATAGTTTCCATTTACCTCGTGTAGTGTATCAGTAGCGAAATAATCCAAATTGCAGGCTGTTAATAGTTCCTCGCCTGCTCCCCACCGAGCCGCCATCTTACAAGTGCTCGCAAGCCCTACCCAGAGTCAATAGCCCAGTTTGAAAGTATGAATCGTTCACAGGAAGAACACGCTGGGATACAGACACGTGGTCTCCCATTCCCGGCAAAATGACGCAAAATGACGCCAGGGGAAGACGCTTCGCCTCGTGAAACCCGGTGCGACTATGGAGTTAACCAAAGCCCGCGAGCTTTTACTGTATTTTGCATGTTATGATTTGTGTCATCAAAGTCCTGTGTACAAAATAACGTCAAATGCAACTCATATTACTTTTTTAAATATAATATAATAATAATATAATAATGATAGTTGTGCACTAGGCGTGCTTCAACTCTTTTAAGGCTGCCTTCCATATTTGGGAGGGGTCACGAAGTGAACACATGGGCCTGGAATGGGGACAATTAGAAAACATATAAAGCATATATAAATATAAGTATTTCAATGCATAATATGCTTAGTTTATAACCTGTAATATATGTCAAAGTTATGGGTCTACTTCTATTTAAGTAATTAGGTAAAATTTATTTTTTGTTTCCCTTTTCAAGATGGTACTATGACTTATTCATTAGCTAAAAAAAAGACAACATTTAGGCCTTGCATCTTTGGACGTCTTTGCAGGGATCAGATATCAAACAGATTCTTTCCCAGTATGGGTTTCCTTTGGCCTGAATGGGTTTCCCTGGCATATATCCAATCTTCCTTAAGTGAGCCAGTGGAAGTCCATTCATTCAAATAATCAGCCAAAGGATTTGATAACCTTGGTTCCATGAATCATCCTATTGATTGATTTGTATTAAGCGCACAGCAATTTCGGTAAGTACCGCCTTCCTTTCAGGATGGTTGCTGTCTGGTGCTAAACTGTCTGAGGCAGCCATTTCCATCTTATGAAGGCAACCTCACCTTGACTGACCCCTGCACATCCCTTCTGTTAACAGTGGATTTATGCTGCTGACCTTTTCTTGCATCATGCAGAGAGTGGACTCTAATCCACGGCCCAACAAACACTGCGGGAACGAGATCACGGGTTCATCACTACATGGATGCCTCTCCCTTTTACTAGAATATTCTTAAGAGCATACATTCACCGTCCTGGGGGGCAGTTTGATCATTTTTGTCTTCCCTTATGCTTCCGTCACGGATAACATCCAAAGCCTGCCCTTATCTCTCTGTCTACACAAAGAGAGGGAACACCCTTGTAGAAGTTAATGGCTTGTGTGTGGTGTGTGTGTGTGTGTGTGTGTGTGTGTGTGTGTGTGTGTGTGTGTGTGTGTGTGTGTGTGTGTGTGTGTGTGTGTGGTGTGTGTGTGTGTGTGTGTGTGTGTGTGTGTGTGTGTGTGGGACTGGGTGTGCACACGTTCACACATGTGTGTGCGGGTGTGTGTTTGTGTGGAAACACAGACTGCGAATAACAGTAGGTGGATGAACCAGCACTGTACCCCTTCATACTCCCTAATAGCTATAGCTACCACTGCTCCGGCGTTGCCATGGATACAGTGCCCTCTCTCTCTCGCTCCGTCTCCCTGTTGGAACGGAGGGATGGGGCTGGAGAGTGGAGGAGAGGATCAGTGAGGAGGAGAGACTCTGGCGGCTGTCTCTGCGTCATATTCATACCAGCGCAGTTCAGAGCTGCCACCCTAGACCCTCCTCCTCCTCCTCCTCCTCCTCCTCTTCCTTTCTCCCTCCCCTTCATCATCTTCCTCATCATCCAATCTGCCCGCTGCCAGCTCCCCTCACTTTGTCTCTCCGTCTCCATGTGGCAGACTCACTTTGCGTCGGTGTTGCGGACCAGCGAGTCGCTGTGGTCCCTGCTTTGAACGAGGAGAAGGAAGGGGAGGGGGGGCGAGCCACACGCCGCCACAGCGAGGATTTGGTGCGTGCACGACGCGGGCGCAGAGAGAGAGAGAGAGAGAGAGAGAGAGAGAGAAGACAAAAGGTAAGTGTGGAAAACATAGGAGGCAGAGTGAGAGGGAGAGCGGGAGGGAGAGAAGTGTGGGAGAGAGAGACAGAGGGAGCGAGAGAGAGACAGAGGGAGCGGAGAGAGGAGAGAGAGGAGAGAGAGAGAGAGAGAGAGAGAGAGAGAGAGAGAGAGAGAGGGAGAGAGAGACAGGGAGAGAGAGAGAGAGAGAGAGAGAGAGAGAGAGGACAGGGAGAGAGAGAGAGAGAGAGGCCTCAAGACAAAAGGAAGGCACAGAGTTAATTAGATAAACAGACTCAAGTATGACCACTAGAACCGTTTAATCATATTAATACTTTTACTGAAAGGCAGACGCATGTTCATCTGAATGATGAATCTGAAATCTTTTTGTATTTGTTGTTGTTTTTCTTCAGCAATGTACAGTTGGTGGAAGTCTTTATTTGTTTATATTACTGTGTTTATGTGAATGTGTGCGTGAACGCACATGTGCATGGGGTGAATCCATGCATGCCTGTGGTCTCTCCTCTACAGTTGTGTGTGAGTGTTTGCGTGTGTGAGCCCAGGCATTCCTCTTGTCTCCCAGCTATATGAAGCTGCGGCAGGATTCAGAGAGATGGTTGACGTATCACTGGATGTGAAGACAAAGTGCGTCTGTGTGTGTTCAACTGAGACAGGGACCAGGAGTGACAGAAAGTGCCGTGCATTGAGTTGAGGCATGGATCCTCAGCCATTTACAGAATCACTCTGTAACTGGTCTGTCCTTCTTTTTTTCCGTTGTTATGCTATGGTCACCTTTTGTTCTGAGCCTTCTTTAAAAAAAGACTCTTGTTATAAATGGTGAGAGGTATTGCATGTGAAAGCTGACTTGGTGTATTGTTTGGGATTTATATATGTGTATATATTTATGTATATATACAGTATATATATATAGAGAGGAGAGAGAGGAGAGAGAGAGAGAGAGAGAGAGAGAGAGAGAGAGAGAGAGAGAGAGAGAGAGAGAGAGAGAGAGAGAGAGAGAGAGAGAGAGAGAGGGATTAGGATGCTGATGAGGCTGTGTAATAATCAGGCGAACCTGCAGCTCTGTGAACAGTGTGTGACATTTAACTGCGAAGCCTCTGCCACCTTGGTGGCGTGTGTGTGGACTGCGCCTGGCAGGTTTTGGTTTGTTCTGGCTTGTTAATGTATTGATCAGTGAGCCATGGACCACACAGCTGAACTCCATACACGTCACATTCGATTGGACCCATGTAAAACAATTGAATTGTACTACATTGAATATACACATACGGATGCACAAACAGACACCGTTTATTTAATTCTATGTGAGCTCTTGTGAGCTGCGTGATCTTTTTGATGTTAAGTGA
>NC_082396.1:530997-553090 GCF_031168955.1 Gadus macrocephalus | reverse complement strand
GAGACCAGCAGTAGCAATCATAAGCAAGCATGGGCCAAATGTCAGGCTGTGTGCTTGACATTGTACTTGCAAAGTTTTCTTGAGTTTAAATGTTTCCCAAAATACAAAAAAAGAAATACAGCTAAACATCTATCTATCTATCTGTCTTTCTATCTATTTAGCTATATTATATAACTAAATTAGGATACATGGGTCATGGTTATTAGAGACAATCCAAGCAGGCTAATTTATTAGAAAAAGGCAAACATATGAAAATGTATTTGTAGTCTTTCTTATAAAATAAATATTGAAAGCATATAACTGCATTAATGAAATGTAAATGTTGCCTCTACATTAGTCATATTCATTTCTGGGATGATTATAAATGAACCAGCTTCTTGAAACATTCAGTGGTCCTATTGCCTTTAAGTACGACATGATTATTGCATGATGATTTTAGCGCTGCGTTCACGGTAAATGATCCTCTATTACTGCACGTTATGGTATTTGCCTAGTAGTGAGTCAGTTGAAATGACTGCAGTGGCGAAAGCCTTGCGATATTGGGTAGGCGGAGTGGTAATCTATGTTTTGGAGGGGGGATAGCATCAGTCTGGGGTATGGAACAAGCATTGGGGGCGGGGCCATTGTTCGCTCCTCGGTTGGCAGGAACAAAGAGGTCTCGGTCTCTACATGTTTAGTAGTAGTTGTAGTAGTAGCAGATAGATAGATAGCATCACCCCCGAGAAGACAAATGATGCTCGAAACCCACTGGCTGCGACGGTGGTAACAAATATACCGACAGCGGGACCAAGTACCGTTTGTGATTTACTTCCCCCCCGTCCACATCTCTTTATAATTTGGGTCGAGGAATCGTAGTAGCCTCAAGGTTGAAGACAGATCGGCAGCTCCCCGGCTAGCAGGAGGGCTAGCTTGCTGCAACACCGCGGTTCGGTGAACCTTTCTCTTCAGGTAACTTGACGTCCACACCTAGACGGCTTTAAGTATTTAAATCGCGTACAACAAATGCAAAGTGAAACTGCGATGTGTTCTCAGTAAGCTATGCACAAATGGCGGCGATATTTGTGTAACTAATGCAGCTTAGCAATGGCATCCGTTCTGCAAATGGGTAACTGTTAATAAATGCGGCCCTGCAATGTTTGGTTGGTGTCCTGTCAAAACGACTCCCTAGTCAAACGTTTGGGAGCTATGTACTGCAAGCATAATCAATGAAAACAGCTAAGATGAAGAATGGAGCCCATCACGACTGCCAATCTGTCAAGATATACTCGAATCGTGCAATTTTGTTATTGCTTCAGGCCTAAAGAATAAATACACACACAGCGGGATTACGTTGTAGCTCAACACTTCTTGCATGTTAATACCGAACTCTCATCTCACTGATACATCTTGACAAGATGATAGAAGACTACATCATCTTCCCCAAGATGCGACAGAATGTGTTGGACCTGCCGCCATTCACTACAATGCATCATCTTATTGCCCACACACCTGATTCATAACAACCTTAATGTAATGTTATTGCCAATCACATTTTTTTTCTTCAAAATTGAAGTTGCAGTTAATATTTAATCATGTGGTTGATCACGTAGCTCGAAGCATATGTTAAGTGTGTGTGTGGAGAGGTGCTCAGAAATGAGACAAAAGACGCGTAAACTGGTTTATAAAGAAGTGTCATGTGTCTTGTGCTTTAATGACACCATTAGTCCGATCTCCTGTCTATTGTACCTGGCTGATCGCTAATGAGGTCATCACAAAGTGCAGCGAAGTAGGGAGTGGTGCCTGGGAGATAAGTAGTGGTGCCTGGGAGATAAGTTTGTGTTTCTGTATAATGGACCCCAGACTGAACAAAGGCTTATTGGACAGGTCTAACCTCTGTTTGGGGTGCTGGTGTTGTGTTATAGGCGGGTGGGCCTTAAGGTCATAGTTGATTCACAGAAGAGGGTCTTTGTGGGGCCCCATTGAGCATGTTCTGCCCCTTAATACGGTGGATAAGGATGACCCCAGAGGGCGGTTCGATGGGATGAGCAAGGGGAAAGGTTATATATAATATAGCTGTCAGAGAGATGCCCTCAAATGGAATAATTGTGACGCGAAGCAACGACCCCCTGTCACTAGTCCGCCCTAGTCCTTCTGTCTCTCCCCTTGCCTCTTCCATTCGTTCATATCATGCAGCCACTCTGACTGTCTCTCCCTCCATCTTTTACATTATTATTATTATTATTGACCTACCTCTGTCTCTACACAGCCCACAGAACAAATTAGAAGTTTGTAGTCTGGTAATGTAAAACAACCACCGGCCTCAGACAAGCTCTCAATGTTCGGCTGTCATCCAGCAGGGATGGTGGAGATGGTTGTGATGGTGGAGGAGATATTTCCTTAAGCACTCCCTGCATGTTGCTGTATGAATGGCTTATCTAGGCAGACGAGAGTTAACAACAGCCGGGATAGAGAGTAGGGGGATGGGTGAGAGAGGCAGAGAGAAGGGGGGGGTGGGACACACACACACACACACACACAGAGAGAGAGGAGTGTGGTTAGGATCACATGAAATGGGGCTGTATGAGACCGAGGGAGAGAGGAGGGTTCCATATAATGAGGACAATACCAGAACACAAAGAACAGAGCGGGCCCTGACTTAGCAAAGATCCCTTGCGTTTTATAGTTATGATGATGGTTTTCAGATGTATGTCATTGTTAGAGCTATGATGATATTTTTTTGTGTTTTCCCCATGAGAGATTATGTTTATTCTTCTGTGTGTGTGTGCGCTGCCACAGACATGCATTAGGTAATGAGGGGGGAAAGGCGCAGATGACTGTTTGGGGCCAATGTGCTTTAATTTGAACCAATCCACACGCATTAGATTGCTTAGAATATGCTGTGATTTAAAACGATCTTAATCTTTTAACAATCGTAATCCCTGCTAAATCTCTGCCCCCCCTCCCCCCCCCCCCCCCCCTCCCCTTCTGTGCAGGCTGCTCGTCAAAGTCATTCAAACTGTACTCCCCCAAGGAGCCCCCCAACGGGACCACCTTCCCCCCCTTCCACCCCGGCGCCATGCTGGACAGAGACGTGGGGTACGCTGCGCCCTCACTGGGGGAGACCGGACGGTGGACGGCTAACTCACCACTGGGGGGGGGGGGGGGGGGCAGGTCCTACACCCCCTCAGCAGAACAGGGTCCCATGACACCAGGACCGTCCTGTTGAAGCAGGACGGTCCTGGGGGGGGGGGGGGGGGGGGCAGAGCAGGATAAGTGATGATGGGCCTGGACTTAGTTATCAATTTAGTGTTAAGAATGGGTGTTCTTCAAAGGCTTCTATGTCCTGAGCTCTTATTTATAAAAATATATGTGCAATAGCACATTTGCAACACTTAATGTTGTTTATTACCCCCCAATGTTTCTGGATTTGCATCTTGTAATGGCCATTTAAGCATTATTATAGAATTAATTCTGTAGCACTTAAATATTGGCAGAAGTAAAGAAGGCTCCTTTCATGGATCGTGCTTGTTTGTACTTTTCTATGCACATTTTAAGGCGTGCTAATCTGCTCCCGTCAGAACTCTTTTACCACAACAGAAATAAATGGCAACTCTGACGAATCGTGTTTTGATTTGCGGTATCCCAGTGCCTCTGATCTGCAAAGTAACGGCTTTTCTAATTATGAATATTATTTTTTCCATTTCCAGGCCTACACCTATGTATCCCCCGTCGTATATGGAGCCTGGGATGGGGTAAGTTACCATGTGCTGTTGGCTGTTTGTAGCCAATTAATTACCACGCATTTTACTCACAAGGACAACATTCATGGATGTCCTTGTGTCAATAACACAGTCAAGCGCAGTGTACAGTTCTGGACGTTGCCTGTAGCTCATAGCGTCGGTTAGCGCTGGGTGGCCAGCCACTGCACCCACAATGCACTGCAGCGTGGTGATGTCGTGTTCCCGTTTGGTTTCAGGAGACCCACGCCGTACGGGAACCAGACAGACTATCGGATATTTGAGCTGAACAAAAGGCTACAGAACTGGACCGAGGTGAGACAGCGGTCCTCTCGCTGGAGTACGAGTGTACCACTCAGCTGTGCTTCTGTCTGGATCCTGTTGGTTTCTTCACCGTTTCCCCCGACTGAATTCGGGTCTGAGAATAGTTTTGGATGAGTCAGTCGGGATGGTGGTCTTCCAGGGTCCCTAGTCCCTATATATTGGTTTCTGTGGCTCTTTATGTTTTCTTGCCCCTTAGTTCCAGTGTTTGTTGCGTACAGTGCCTTTAACGGTTTAATGGCAAACAAAGCCTAGAATATGAGTTGTTTACATGGACGAGGATGCGCTGGGAACTGGTTTTGTGGCTCCTTTATTTACTGTCAACCCTCCGTGGCTCTTCATTCAATCTGATTCAGTGCTGACTTCCCGAGGAAGCCGACCTTGCACGCACTGAAGTAACAAATGTTTGTGGGAAGATACTCAACCATGGTCTCAAAGAACAGGGTCAAGTCAAACAAGGTTTACCTTGTTTTCATGTCTGAACATTTTGTGACTTTAAATTTAAAAGTGGAAAACACAAATACGCCAATTCTGATTTTAATGATTCTGAAAACAGCCTTTTGGTTTAGCCTTTGTTTCTCATTACGCATTTCCCAAGGAGTTCTGAGTGGTTCCTGTGTCTTTGCTGCAGGACTGTGACAATCTCTGGTGGGACGCCTTTACTACAGAGTTCTTTGAGGATGACGCCATGCTCACCATCACGTTCTGTCTGGAAGACGGCCCCAAACGATACAGTAAGACTCGAAAGCAGCCTCTAACATATTCCCGCGACTGATTAGCAAGGATGGCGATTATACTCAAACCACATGTCCTTCTGCAGCCATCGGCAGGACGTTAATTCCGAGGTACTTCCGAAGTATCTTCGAAGGGGGCGCCACTGAGCTGTTCTACGTGTTGAAGCACCCCAAGGAGTCGTTCCACAGCAACTTTGTGTCCCTCGACTGCGACCAGTGCACCATGGTGACTCAGAACGGGAAGCCTATGTTCACTCAGGTAACGGAAGGAGAATGGTGGAACCCTTTTCCTTTATGGTACATTTACCTTCAGGGCTACAATGGCAATCGCGGTTGCGTTCGAATGCAGTACAGTTACACGTGATGTCGACCACTGAGGGTAAAAAAGGCAGTGGTAGACTAGGCAGCTTTTTGAAGAATACAAAAGTGGTTTTATTAGCCATGGGCTTATCTCTGTACAGAACAGCCTTTCTCCATTGAAAGTAATCATGGACTCTTGTGCAACACGGGATTCACCATTGTAGTGTGAAGCGCTATTGAGGGTATGTGTCCTCATTCCGGCATGTCTGGATGTGTTCCTGGGCTGAAGGTGTGCGTGGAGGGCCGGCTGTACCTGGAGTTCATGTTCGATGACATGATGAGGATCAAGACGTGGCACTTCAGCATCCGGCAGCACAGGGAAGTCCTCCCAAGAAGCATCCTCGCCATGCATGTGAGGCTCACGCACGCACCTACACACACACACACACACACACACACACACACACACACACACACACACACACACACAGGCACAGGCACACACACAGGCACACACACAGGCACACACAGGCACACACCTTCATGCATAACGTACGGTGTTCTTGTTTGTGATTTTAAAATGCTTTGCTTCCAGTCCAATGGCATGCAGGACCCCCAGATGTTGGATCAACTGGCTAAGAACATCACGAGATGTGGCCTCTCCAACAGCACGTTGAACTACCTTCGGGTGAGCTGACCGCCTCAGGAGACATTAATTTATTTATATTGTTGAATGTTCACAGAACCGTGTGATGGAGTGACACGTTTTTATTTTATTGCTCATGTGTGATGTTGATGTTGTGTTGGCTCGTTGGTCACGTGTGGTCTCTATGTTGTGTTGGCTCGTTGGTCCTGTGGTCTCTATGTTGTGTTGGCTCGTTGGTCACGTGTGGTCTCTATGTTGTGTTGGCTCGTTGGTCCTGTGTGGTCTCGATTGTGTGTTGGCTCGTTGGTCCTGTGTGGTCTCTATGTTGTGTTGGCTCGTTGGTCCTGTGTGGTCTCTATGTTGTGTTGGCTCGTTGGTCCTGTGGTCTCTATGTTGTGTTGGCTCGTTGGTCCTGTGTGGTCTCTATGTTGTGTTGGCTCGTTGGTCCTGTGTGATCTCTATGTTGTGTTGGCTCGTTAGTCACGTGTGGTCTCTATCTTGTGTTGGCTCGTTGGTCCTGTGGTCTCTATGTTGTGTTGGCTCGTTGGTCCTGTGTGGTCTCGATTGTGTGTTGGCTCGTTGGTCCTGTGTGGTCTCTATGTTGTGTTGGCTCGTTGGTCCTGTGTGGTCTCTATGTTGCGTAGGCTGTGTTCTGCACCTGCTCACGGTGCTGTGCGCTGTGGTTGCAGCTCTGTGTCATCCTGGAGCCCATGCAGGAGCTGATGTCCCGGCACAAAACCTACAGCCTCAGCCCCAGAGACTGCCTGAAGACGTGCCTCTTCCAGAAGTGGCAGAGGATGGTGGCACCACCAGGTAATTTGCCATGATGTCAAACCAAAACCATCTCGGAATAACCATCACACATAACACTTTTACCCATTGGTATTTTATGATATCATTAATCGATCTCTTGTTGGCCTCAAAACATAGCAAAACATAGCAAGCTTATTGAGTGTAAGGAATTATTCTTTGTGTGGCCTCGTTCTAATCGCAGATGGGCCACAATAGTCTGGGGGTTTGGGTTGCTTCACTCCGTAGGTCTTTCATTTTAATCCCTGAATTGCAGACTGCCGACTTCCTTGAGCAACTCTTACCCGTTCTTTATATGGCATATTAAATGATAAAAATAGTCTCTAAAATGAATAAAAAGCAACGACTTAATTCAACAAAAACATCCCAAAGCTTTGTCTGATGTCACGACACCATAAACACCGAAAGAACATTGACTGAAACACATCCCGACCTCCCTCCTAGGAGGGCGGGACGGGGGGGGACATCAATACCAGCCCTAGACTGATGTGTCTTATATCGTCTCGCCCTGTTGTCCCTTCCCCACATGTAGCTGAGCCGGCCAGACAGGCGCCCAACAAGCGGAGGAAGCGGAAGGTGTCCGGCGGCAGCACCATGAGCTCGGGCGGCGGCGGCGGCGGCGGTGGCGGCGGCGGCAACAAGAAGAAGAGCCCTGCCAACAGCTTCGCCCTCTCCAACCAGGTACCTGTACCCCCATCCTCTCCCTGACCATTGACCCTCTCCCAACCCCCCCCCCCCCCCTCCCCTCCCCCTGCTCTGACGCTGCCCCTCCAGGCCTGGGGGGGAGGGAGAAGGAGACTAGGGGGGAGGAGGTGAGGTAGCAGGGAGAGAGGGGCCTTTTTGTCCTGTGTGGCTGGGAGGGGGGGGGTCTAAGTGGGCTGGGTAACAGGAGACCTAGGATCGTATCTTGGTTCAGAGTGGAAGATGGAGAGGCTTTTGTGCGGCGAGGGCACGGTTGATTTCCCTGTAATAATGAGAGCCCTTCGGTAGCCACTGGAGCCCCTGGTCTGGACCAGTGAGGGGCTGTCCCTGGTCCTCTGAGGCCCCCGGCTGATGGTCATCTTCATACATGTATTTTTCATAGAGGCGGTGCTAAGAAAACTCCAGACACAGGCCTGGATGTGTCTGTCTGCCTAACCCCGTCAGTCTGCTTGACTTGGCTCTTTTCCTTGGTCGGTGGTCTGGACCCCACTGCGCTCCAGTACCACAACACTGGGCAGCGGCCTGATGTACGGGATAAAGCCTGACAGAGCAGAGCACGCCCATCGTGGCGCCGCCCGCTGGCTTCCTATTGGTTAGGGGACCCGAGGTGGAATGAAAGCCCCGGTTTGATTGCAGCGCTGAGATGATTGGAAAACAAGAATGAGAATCATGACCTGCTGCTGACTGGAGCTGGGGACCAGGGGGGCCCACTTGCTGGCCGGTAGGGAGCCCCAACACTCCCCCCAAAACCCCCCCACTTCCTGGAGGAGGGGTGTGTGAAAGGGGGGCAACGGCACATCAGCTTTTGATGTGATGACGATCAGGGAGCCTTGGGATGGCGGAGAATCAAACCTCAGCTCCTTATGGCCCTGGTGTCAACACGGGGGACAAAAGCATTATCATTTCACCATGATGATCATCACCAAAGAAATGCACATTAAAACGAATTTCAAAAGAAATCGTGTCACACCTAGTTTTTCTGCTCGAAACTTTATTATACTTATTATAATATTTATTTTATCAAACAGCAATTTAAATTCCATCCGTGCAGTCAGTAATTCCGCGCACCCCCCTGTAATCCAGGGATAATGTGTCCCGGCCCTTGCTGTCCCCTTTAGGACGTGATGATGGTGGGAGAGCCCACTCTGATGGGAGGGGAGTTTGGTGACGAGGATGAGCGTCTGATCACGCGGCTGGAGAACACGCAGTTGGAGGGGGCGAGTGGCCTGGACGATGAGGACAGTTTCAACAGTTCCCCCGCGCTGGGCGCTCGCTCGCCCTGGAGCGGCAAGGCGCCCTCTAGCCAGGAGAGCAAGAATGACAACTCCCAGTCGTCCCAGTAGAGAGCTATCGCCACTGCCCCCCGCCCACCTCGTAGCCCCCAAAGCAGCTTAAAGAAAGACAAAGAGCCGCTGGATGTCATGAGCGACGCCATCGGGAGGAGGGGTCTGCGGATAGTTGAATTGTGTCATTTATTTTGTGTGTGTTTGTAACCAGAGGGGAGGGACGGTCGTGTAAACTGTCAATCAAAGGCCCTTTGGTCATCGGGGGGGGGGGGGGGGGGGAGGGTACAGTGAGGCTCTGACCTCACTGTACCCCGCCAAAACGCCCTCATGTCCCTGCACGTGCTCAGTGGTGAGGTGGTCCGTCGTGGTCCCGGCCTCCTCAGCCCCCCCGTGTCTCCAGGTGCGTGGGCCTGCCGGGTACCGTTCCTCCGCTCACCGCCGTGTTCGAGCTAGAAGGAAGGGTTCGCCATGGCGACCCGTATCGCCGGGTTCTTGTTCCAACCTGGGGTCCGTCCTCCTGCGTCTGCGTTGCCGTGACGACGCTGCCCCTCGCTTCTGTCGCTGTGCTCTTGTCAGAAGGGGGAAGCAATGCTCAGCTTTCCATTTACTCCTCTCTCTCCCCCCCCCCCCCAACCATACCCCCTTTCCCAGTCTGTACAAAAACTAATGTGTGCACTCTCTTTGAGTACTAAAATTCAACGATTTATATTTTTAAACTCAAATTATTTGTTTTTGTAGGACCTGGTTGGAACAAAAACCTGTACAGGGCCGGAGCTTGAGGACCGGAGTTGAGAGCCACCACGCTAAATCTTAATCCCATCCACACAAATACTGACACACACACACAAACACACACGCAAGACACTGACTGACCCACTCCAATGCAGCCGACACACCCCCTTACACTCGGAGCATGATGGCAGCGGTACCAGAGTCGTTACGGACCGTGTCTGGACCAGAGCACCACATGCTACACAAGTGGGATTTCTCTCTTTTAGTTTGGTTTCTTTGTTTCTATTATTATTATGTTTTCAATTGGTTTGGATTTTTTTTTATTTTTGTAAACAATTTCTAAAAAAAAAAACAAGAATAAAGTCAAGACTAGCAAACGTAATAAAAAAAAACAAGAAAAAAAAACTACAAAACACCCCAGAATATTCTTTGCACAGTTTTTTCCACAGTGACACCAATCTATTTTTCCTATGAATCGATGGTGTATTCTTGTTCTTTCTAATTGCTAATGTACCAACTGTATACCATCCTAAATCTGTTGTGGGAGATCGCTCTGTGTTGCGTATATTGTAATATTACTGTTGAATCATTCTTACTGTGGTGACGACTGAACAGCAATGCAAATCCATGCTTAATGTCATCAGTGTGGGACATCAACTCGGTGGATTGAAATGTACTGATGTGTATTCCTAGCAGTGATGCTATGGAGTTGTATGGCTTAATGTTTTAGTACTGCAGACCAGTTTGTCTGAATTTCCCACGGCGTCACATTGGATAATGGTTTCCTTACTGACTCCACCTGCTGTAAAATCAGTTGACGTGTCATTGCCAAGTTGTTTTTTTGCTTAGTCTATCTGGAGAGTGTTCACTTTTAGGAAAACTACACAGGAAGTTTGAAATTTGCTACTTTAAAAAAAAAGAAACAATTTTGACAGGATTGTAAAATAATAAAATACTTTTTGTATTGAGTTTCCCAAGAATGTTTTTCAATCACAAATGAGAAAGCTGCAAACCAAGGAGCTACATGTAATTTAAGATAATGCTAATGCTATGCTATTTGTTTGTATAACATATTTTTGACCCTCCCATGTTTCTGTGTATGTACTTGTATATTTTCGGTAATAGTTATTTGTAAGTTATTTTATGTACCCCGTCCCCCCACGTCTCATATACCTTGACAAAGCCCATCTCATGTAAAGAGATAAAAGGCTCCTAGTTTTGTTTTTTTTACCCGACTATAAAAGGAACAATCACTGCTAACATACATTTGGGGTCATGTTAGCAAACCTATTTATTTTTCTAGATTCAGCCATTTTATTTAGGCCGACCTCAAGTGTGCAACATCTGTTATATTTGTCGTATTAAGTCTAGTGAGTGGCAAGGTTGGTAAATGAGAAAATGCTTGTGTTTTAAGTAAATGCATTTTTGACGTTCCTAACAATTTAGGGACGACCATGGTCATTTTATCCAGAGTTCTCACTAATACATTTGTTTTGGGTAAATTCCACTTCTGCTAGACACATCATTGGAGAAATTGAAATGTCTGCGTGTTCAATTTCTTGTAAGAATCATAATAACTTTTTGCAATTAACTGGAGCAATTACCCTTTCTTTCAAACCATTGCTTTTTTGCAAGTTTCGATGGGTTATCCATTTGATGTATCAACAGTTAAAGTCAATAACTGACAAATAGTGAGCAAATATTTTAGTACTTGTAAAATATGCTCTACCTCTTAATTACTGGTGTACAAATAGTTTTTGTCACAAAAGGAATTGTGATTCTGCATACACAGAATTAAAATATACACATCACCGCCACTAGGGGTCTCCAATAACACAGACAACCCGATCACGCTCACGAGTTTGGTTCCCACCTGGCTAGTTGCCCGTGGGCGTTTTCTCGAACACTAGTTGTCGAGGGATTTGTGGGACTATTGTGTTTTAAAACCTCTCATCGGCGTCTTAATCTCTGTAATCTACCCGTCGGTCCTAGCAGTGAAAGAAGAAAAACCCTATATATTACCCGAAAAAACGTCCCCGTGACCCTCCCAACACATGCTGAGAAAATTGTTCTATCACAGACCTGAAACAACAGCGCACCCATAGCTGGTTTCGGTAGGGCTCAGTCACAGGGGTGATTTGATACATATATATCTATATATTTTGCCTAGCATCTGTCATTGACGATTAATGTATGGTATCAATAAAATGAATTTTCACTGAAGGATCCGTACCAGGCTGTTTATTTACAAGATGGATGCAATAGGCCTACTTATTTAAAAGTGTTTTTTTTGTTCCCACACGGAACCAACAATCAATTTGAGATCGTGCTCCTAACTGACCTGCCCTTCGCACCTGAGCTTTCTTTATTAAACTCCATTTGAACCTGATTTAGGCCTAAAGTTAATCATATCTTCGAAACTATATAGGCCCTTTGTATAAAATCAGACGGTGCCATAGATGCAAAGACATTCATATTATATAATGGCCAACCACTTTGTCAAGAGAGAAATGTTATGTTGTTACACATTCTATAACATAACAGCTCAATACGTTTCTTCGCGCATAATAGCCATCATGGAAACCAAGGGGAGAGATGTAGCCTATTCCCTAACGAATTGGCTTGGCGCCAGAAGGGACCATATGATCTGGGAGGATACGACAGCTTGCCTCATAGTTCCACACGACATCAAAATGTCCTCTATCTAATTGTGCAATTGGATGACTTCATTACACTTGTATTTATCTCAGAGAAAGACACATTTTGTGAGCAGTTATTCAGAAGCAGTGGTATTGAAAGCTTATTCAGTAAATAGCAATAACTGCAATACAAAGCAGAGGTTAATTGTATTTGAGCATCATCCATAAACACAATTCAGTTCTTAGGTGGGTCCCAGTAATGGAGAAGTATGTTTCTGGTAGAAATAGTGCACTTTCTTAACTATAGTGAAATCAGATCGCTGGATTTAGGCCCCCCGTTGTATAACAACATTTACGAACAACAATAATATAATATAGTGGCATGTAAACTTCATTCACCCATAATATGCACGATGTGATTTTCCAAGTAACCCGACGGCGTATTAGGGACCGGAAGCAACCCCCCTCCGCCTCGCGGAGGGGTCCTGAAGGGACTTATTTTCAATAATAACCGGCGTTCTATACATTATCCCGCTTATTACACGGCTACTTGCAAACGGAAAAATAACTTCACACTGTGTTTCTTTTTACAATTTACTTGTTACCATTGGTAGTGTTGATCAGCAGAGAAATAGTTCGCGAAAAAACGTTGACGTCGCTTAGCAACCGAATATGCTGGGGTTGATAAATTACCGGACGATTTGCGGCGATACGAAAGACGTGAATCCGAGGCAAAGAAATCACTTTCCTCGACAGCGGTCATTAAAGTACAATTCACAAGATCAACACGTCGGCCAAGTGAGTCTGATTTAAGGTCTCACTCTCTCCATATGATTCAATGGACACGTCGACATTAATCTAGACATTTCGAGAATAAAGTCTACATGATATTTCAACTTTATTCTTGAAATGTCGAGATTAATATTGGCATTTCGACATTAATCTCGTCCTGTTAAAAAAACAAACATGAAAAACCTAAGATTTTTTAAATTTAGAAAACGTTTGAGACCACACACCTAATGCTAGATTAAGGTAAATATAACTGTAAAGTTCATAGTTCATATAACTATGTCACTACAATATCAGGTGGGCTAACGCTAAGCATGTCTATCAACAAAGTTGCACAGCCTGTTTTAGCTCAGTAGCTTGCTTTTGTGAGTGAATCACTAGATTGTTATCACTGAACATGGCTCGTCGTCACTTGGTATCATGTTCAGTCATAGTTTGCATTTGCACAGGGGCAGTTTCAATTTGCACAGGGGAAGTTTCAATTTGCACAGGGGAAGTTTGCATTATGTACCATGCTAATGGTCTAACACAGTGGTTTTCAAACTGTGGGGCGCGCCCCCCCTGGGGGGCGCCAAAGTTCTTCAGGGGGGGCGCGACGTGAGAAAAAAATAAACCCGAAGAAAACCCTGAAAGACGATGATTCAAATCATCAGTCGTACTTCAACTGTAGAAGTAACATAACTAAATCAATTTTCAACCGTTTATCTTCGTGCAAACCATTTAACAAATCTACACACTTGTATCTTCAATAATATCTCAACAGAATTTCGATATAATTTAACATGTCTTCAGAATCACAGTTTTAGTTTCATACCGCTTCGTTTTCAGCTGTTTTCATTGAAGACGTCAGCCCATTCTGATACACCTACTTCTAGACATCGTAACTCATTCCTTTTTCAACCGTTTACCATCGTTCAAACCATTAAACAAATCTACACACTTGTATCTTCAATACTATCTAAACGGAATTTTGATAGCATTTATACTTTTTTCAGAATCACAGTTTTAGTTTCAAACCGGCGTCGTTTTCAGTTGCTTATAATCATTTAGGTCACCATAGCAACGCCGGTAAACAAACCCCACCGAATAGTCGAATCTCTGGACTGAAAAGGCAGATCTGATTCGACTCAGAAAATTCAGAGTCGGGGACCCTGAATGAATCTGTAAACTGGCAGTTTACACAGATTAAGATGTTCAAATGTATTTAAAAAAGGTTAAGCTAAAACATGCTTAGATAAAGTTGTTAAATTGTGTTGTTTAAAAACGCAAAAAGATGTTGTAATGTTTCAGAAATATGTTTGAAATGTGTAAAATAATTAAAATAGCTTTCAAAACACAGGTATTTAGAAAAAAAAATTGGGGGGGGGGGGCTCAGCTGAATTTTTTTCTCTGAGGGGGGGCTCACTCTCTCACACTTTGAAAACCCCTGGTCTAACACATTGGTGATATATTTTGACCCTTTCCTCGTAATATAATGACTTAATCCTCGTAACATTCAGACTTCATTCTCGAAATTATGATTTTAATCTTTGAAGATTTTTTTAAATCTCAAAATGTCAGATTCTTTGCTGAAAAATAAATTTGTATTAATGTAGTTAGAACATGGGTGAGTGTTTAGAAGGTAACTGCAAACGTGATTAAATGCTCTTACTAGTTACCGGCCGCTGCAGATAAAACAGATCAGTGGACGTCTGATCTTTGGGGAATAAAGGAACACAAGTGCCGGCCACAGTGGACCAACAGTAATTTGCATTATTATTATGGTAATTAAGAAAGGGAAATTATTAATATGCAGTTTCAACTTCCATGCAAATGCACTTCCTGCAGCCTTTAGCTGCACTAAACCTTTTGGTTTTTGAACGGGGATCGTTCAGCAATCAAACACAGGAGTCACACATTAAGTGGCTTAAGACCTACAGTACATGTTTTAACATGCTTTTAGATAGATCCAAATCTACTTCCCACATATTTGAACCCCATCCCAACACACGCACACACATGCACACACACACACGCGCCCACACACACGCACAAACAATTGAACAAACCTTGAAGGACTAATTCCCTTTTGTTTGGCCTCCCTCCCTTCCCTTATTTCCTCTGCTCCAACACCTCCTCGTTCCCACGTCACTCTTTATCCTGATCCCTCAGCTCCCAGGCCTCAGTCCCTCCCTCTTCATCCCCCGCCGCCTCCCTCCTCCCCTCCCTCTGCCCTCCACTAGCTTGTGTTTCTACTGCAGGCAGAGGCAGTCCTTCAAACTTCCACTCTACGGTGTGTGTAGTGTGTCTGTGTGTGGTGCATGTGTGTGTGTGTGGAGAGGGGTTAAGCCATCATACACCTGTTTGGACCCAGAGCTCACCCACTTGAGGCTGGCCTTCAGGAGGTCCCACCACAGGAGTCCGTTCTGGAGCCCTCGATCCCTCCGAGAGTTGTTCCTTCTCGAGAAGAAGGAAGAAAAAACGAATTAAACAGGTGAATAATCTGAACTTCTCACTATATCCTGCATTTCCTGGTTCCTTTGCCCTCACCCTTTTACCTGTTATTGAATCTGTTTCCTAATCCATTGGCCTACATCTAGCTATGGACTCATTCTTTCTGTGTATTCTCTTGTTTTCTTTCCTTGTCTTATTAACTGGACTCATGGGGGTTGCTAGTGCCTGTTCTACGCGGTCCTTCACACACCCATATGTTGGTACAAGGAGTTAAAGCAGTGTTTATAGCAAATACTCTGAGCAGTGTCACATGTTGGCTCTGTTCTTGACTCTTGTCAGTCAATGACAATGTATTTATTACAAATTAAATGTATTGTACTCTGATGTAGGTAGCTTGATGAGCATGTGAGGCACATTCACTCCTTTACAAACAACAATAAGTATCAGTGTCTTAGTTTCCCTGTCTAGTCTCTGTCTCTGTCTGGTTCAGCTCTTTCATTCTTTATTGTCTTCCTGCGTCTATCCAGAACAAATGTCACTGAATATTACAGTAGCTCCCTTTTTGTGTCTTTGTGTATTTTTTGAGATCTCTCACAACCTGTTCAGTCCCGGTGTGTCATTATTAACACAAAAACAGAGAGGAGTTTTTCTGTTTTATTTTTACAAAGAGCCTTTCCTCTCTTTGAGGATAAAGGGTGAGGTTTTCTTAGTCTCGTATCCATTACTCTGTCTGCATATGGTCTGATGTAATGACTTCCCTTCTCTCCGTCAGTGTGCCTGCGGACACTTAGTTCGCTGTCACCCTCCACTTCCTCTTTTGTTTTTGTTATTATTTCCTTACTTCCTTCCTCTGTACAGCGGGCTCCCTCTGCGGCCGTCGGCCCGTACTACCCAACAAGCGTTCTCCGGCCCGCCCGTAGGCGCTGCCGTCATGGGACCCAGCGCGGGGCCGCGGGCCCCCCGGGGCCGGGCCTGCGCCGGGGCGTGGAGGGCCGCCGTGGTGCTGCTGCTGCTGGGGTCGGCCGCGGCCCAGACCCCCGCCCCCAGCGCCCCCTGTGGGAACGGGACCGCCCCCCCGACCTTAAGGCAGCCTGGGTACCCGGACAGCGTGGGGGCGGACCCCGGAGCCGGCTTCATGGCCCCCCTGGTGCAGTCCTTCCTGGACACGGTCCAGCCCTCGCCCTTCCCCGGGGGTAGGTGACCCTCTGGACCAGCCGGCTGTCTCTGGAGGAGTGTTGATGGGAGCTCATGGGATTCAATGTGCTAGGACTGAAGATTAACCTACTTATAACTAACTAACTTATAACTAATGCTAGGAAGACACACTGGGAATCTCAGATGAACTAAAAAGCTGATTTAACTCCAAGGAAAATTCAGTTTGAGTAATAATAGTAATGTAATAATAGTGATAAAAATAATTTTGATAATGCTAAATACATGATACCTCTGGTAAAGTTAATCTTTAACCTATTCTCCAAGCGGACTGACTCGCATGTGTGGAAAAAGGAAAAGATAACAGTAAGTGCTCTGGTCATTTCGCCTAATGGCTTTTTATTTGCCTTTTGAGTTTTTTTTTAACACTAGGGAAACCATTGTTGGGTCCTGGGAATATCCACGCAATGGTTGGATGAGCAAACAACAGAGGGTACACTTGTGTGACGTACACTAAAAAAACAATTGATCTATTTTCTATTTTCCCTGTGTCTTCCTCCCACACAATGTCTCTCTCTCTTTCTTCAGATTTTCCATTTGTTTCATTCTCACATTCTCACCTGTGCCCTCTATTGCTCTTGCTTTTTCCTGTCGCGCCTTTCTCTATCTGTCTGTCTGTCTATCTGTCCGTCTGTCTGTGTTTCTATCTCTCTCTCACCTTCTCCCTCTTGCTCTCACCCTCTTTCTATTTTTTATACATAATAATAAAAATGTAACCTCTCTCTCTCTCTCTCTCTCTCTCTCTCTCTCTCTCTCTCTCTCTCTCTCTCTCTCTCTCTCTCTCTCTCTCTCTCTCTCTCTCTCTCTCTCTCTCTCTCTCTCTCTCTCTCTCTCTCTCTCTCTCTCTCTCTCTCTCTCTCTCTCTCTCTCTCTCTCTCCCCTAGCCTGCTCTAATTATAGCACACCGTCTGTTGCAAAAGTCCAGGTACCTGGTTAGATATATGTGCTATCAAGGCTAGTTTTTTGCTACGTTGCGACTGGACAAAGTACAAATAATAGTGTTGGTTATTCATACTTGACGACAACCTTACAAATATACTAGACAATGACAATGCTAGCGAGCCTAAACCATTACCGTAGGCTAAACAATTTGACATTTCGCCAATACTGTGTTGACATAACCTCTGGTCATAACAATAAGTGGTTATACCGGATCTGCATTTCATCTGACATTAACTTATACTTAAAAGTTGTTAAGAATTATGCCCTGTATTCAGCCATAATGAGGTATCAGGGAGAACACTTGTAGAACAGACTGCCATACCAACACAGACAGACAGACAGACAGACAGATATCTGACAGACAGACTGACCTTCTCCATTCTGGCATACCTGGACACTGGCATAATGGTATAATGGCATGTCCTCTTGGTTTTCCCTCCGAAGGCTTGAACCTCAAGCAAACAGGCTAAGGTCAACCACAATCGGCGAAAACGCTTTCTAAAAATCCTGTCCGTCTCTGAATGGGCTTTTGTTTGCTTGGTTACGGCCTGGGCGTGGGATGCGGGTGTTTGGTTCCCAGCTGTACAATTAGAGAGGTTTAGAAAACGTTTGTATTTAACAGAAGATAAGCCGTTTCTGTTAAGAATTTGGTTGGTTTTAACAAAAGGGTCTTATCAATAAGTGGTCGTAATGTGTAGTGTTGTAGCTAGTCTATAGCCTGACAGTATTGTGAAAGTTAATAAGCAATGTTCCAGTCCTATATGTTATCTATTATTATGCTAACCTCCATGCCCTACCTCAGCCATGTATTACGCACATTTCATGCTGACACAAAATGTCCCATCTAATCAGGTAACACTGCTAGATGGGCTAAAACTCTCAACACTGGATTTGTCGACAGCTAAGTGACACACTAATGCGAGGTTAGCCCTGGGTTTCTGACAGTGTATTGAGAAGAGGTTACATTTACACAAAGATTCAAACCGACCTGGGTCGGTTTGCATTTCAGCCCTCTCACTCTCTCTCTCTCTCTCTTTCTCTCTCTCTGCCCTGTTTTTCTAATAGATTTGATTCTGTCGCTGACTAAAGACTTCAATAAACTCGTGTCTGATCCAGAAACCAGGAAAGCAGTAAGACAAGTTACTTTTAATGGCTGACTTATGAATTCAATAGAAATTTCTAGCATTTGCCTAAAACAATAACCCCCGCCAAGCTTTCTTTCTCTATGGAAAAGAAAGTCTCTCTATGTACGTGATGTCTTTGATTTGTGTGGTTTTGATGTCTTGATCCTGAAACCTCAAATAGAACGTAACCCTGTTCTATGTATACCTGTGTGTTCAGGCCTTACGGTATGAGACGGGCTTCTTGGTGTGCGTGGCCATCGGCGTCCTGTACATCGTGCTGATGCCCCTGGTGGGTATCTTCCTGGTATGCTGCCGTTGCTGTGGCAACTGTGGCGGGGAGATGTACCAGAAGCAGACTTCCAGCATCAACTGTTGGAGGAGAAGCCTCTACTGGAGTCTGTTCCTCACCACAGTCGTCCTACTGTAAGCTGTAGAGAGAGGGGTTTGTGTGTGTGTGTGAGGCACTTTGGGAACATTTTGGGAACACTTACAGGCTTCCAAGTCTGTGTGTATGGACATGCTATTCATGTATGTTTTTTATGTGTTTGTGTGTGCGTGTCATTTGTGTGTGTATAAATGTGTGTGTTCATAGTGCGGGGAACATCTGCATGTTCAAAAGCAACGAAGCCTTCAAGGTCAGTGTGGACCAAGGCCAGGGAGGGATCATCACAGCGATAGACAACATCCAGACCTTCATCACCGATGTGCCCCAGGTAGGAGGTCAGCGGTTCAAAGCATCCAGGCTTATCTCCTTCAACCCTTGGATACAATGGGTGGCATGTAGTCATGTGCAGAGAGCCAAGGTCTTTGACATTCCCTTGTGTGTTTGCAGAGTGCCTGAATGGGCGATTACAATACTGATTGATGTGCTATTCCGTTAGTTTGCTCTTTTTCAAAAGACAAATGTACCTAAAATAGCTAATGGCTTAGTTTGTGGTGTCAGTCAGGATGAGTCACAGAGTGTTGCCCTTGTTGTGCTGTTAGCAGGCGGTTGTTGAATTTGTGTGCGTGTGTGTGTATGTGTGCGTGTGCGTGTGTGTGTGTGTGTGTGTGCTTACGTGTGTGTGTGTTTGTGTGCGTGTGTGTGTGTGTGTGTTTGTGTGCGTGTGTGTGTGTGTGTGTTTGTGTGCGTGTGTGTGTGTGTGCTTACGTGTGTGTGTGTTTGTGTGCGTGCGTGTGTGTTTGCGTGCGTGCGTGTGTGTTGAACAAACCCCCTCGCCTCTTCAGTCCTCCGGCTGAGCCCCAGCGTTGTGCGCTGCTTCCCTTTGTCAACACAAACAATGAGTCAGAAGGAGAATGGTGGCCGTTGAAGTGGGCCTGGTTCCATCCTTCACAGAGGCCTAGTTGGTTAACACCTAGTTTTATCTGTGGTGTATTTCATGGGTTTCATTCGTGCTCTCTTTGTTGCATGTCATCTGAAATAGTGTGTTTCTTCTCCCAATCCCAGCAAATAACCTATGTTGTGAACGCAAGCTACAAGACTGTCAACGAGGTGACGGAGAACCTGGGAGGTGAGTACCAGGACCTCCACACACTAAAAATGCGTAAAACATTTCATATCACATGTCCTTTTCTTTTGGTGTGTGTCAGACATTGGCTCTCAGCTGGGTTCCCGTATTCAACGCAGCTTCAGGATCCCTCTGAAGCCGGCTCTGGACTCTGTCGACCTGCTGGAGCGAGGTGGGTTACAGGGTAGACCGGTTACTAAGGTAGGTTACAGGGTAGACTGGTTACTAAGGTAGGTTACAGGGTAGACCGGTTACTAAGGTGGGTTACAGGGTAGACCGGTTACTAAGGTAGGTTACAGGGTAGACCGGTTACTAAGGTAGGTTACAGGGTAGACCGGTTACTAAGGTAGGTTACAGGGTAGACCGGTTACTAAGGTAGGTTACAGGGTAGACCGGTTACTAAGGTAGGTTACAGGGTAGACCGGTTACTAAGGTAGGTTACAGGGTAGACCGGTTACTAAGGTAGGTTACAGGGTAGACCGGTTACTAAGGTAGGTTACAGGGTAGACCGGTTACTAAGGTAGGTTACAGGGTAGACCGGTTACTAAGGTAGGTTACAGGGTAGACCGGTTACTAAGGTGGGTTACAGGGTAGACCGGTTACTAAGGTAGGTTACAGGGTAGACTGGTTACTAAGGTAGGTTACAGGGTAGACCGGTTACTAAGGTAGGTTACAGGGTAGACCGGTTACTAAGGTAGGTTACAGGGTAGACCGGTTACTAAGGTAGGTTACAGGGTAGACCGGTTACTAAGGTGGGTTACAGGGTAGACCGGTTACTAAGGTAGGTTACAGGGTAGACCGGTTACTAAGGTAGGTTACAGGGTAGACCGGTTACTAAGGTAGGTTACAGGGTAGACCGGTTACTAAGGTAGGTTACAGGGTAGACCGGTTACTAAGGTAGGTTACAGGGTAGACCGGTTACTAAGGTAGGTTACAGGGTAGACCGGTTACTAAGGTGGGTTACAGGGTAGACCGGTTACTAAGGTGGGTTACAGGGTAGACCGGTTACTAAGGTGGGTTACAGGGTAGACCGGTTACTAAGGTAGGTTACAGGGTAGACCGGTTACTAAGGTAGGTTACAGGGTAGACCGGTTACTAAGGTAGGTTACAGGGTAGACCGGTTACTAAGGTGGGTTACAGGGTAGACCGGTTACTAAGGTAGGTTACAGGGTAGACCGGTTACTAAGGTAGGTTACAGGGTAGACCGGTTACTAAGGTAGGTTACAGGGTAGACCGGTTACTAAGGTAGGTTACAGGGTAGACCGGTTACTAAGGTAGGTTACAGGGTAGACCGGTTACTAAGGTAGGTTACAGGGTAGACCGGTTACTAAGGTGGGTTACAGGGTAGACCGGTTACTAAGGTGGGTTACACCACGCTGGTTACAGGGTAGAACGGTTACTAAGGTACGTTACAGCCTGGGAGCTATGTGGCTAAAGGAATGTACTTCCACATAACATCCATTGTTTTTTGACTATCTTGAACTTATTTTGCATCTATATACTCAATACTGTGTGTGTGTGTGTGTGTGTGTGTGTGTGTGTGTGTGTGTGTGTGCGTGCGTGTGTGTGAACAGATGCCTTGAAGACCAACGATCTGCTGAATAAACTGAACGGCACCGTGGACCTGCTGCAGCGCAGCATCGCCATCGCCCAGGCCAACGTGACGGCTGTCAGAACCAAACTCAACGATACCATTTACGATCCAGATTGCAACAACTGCACCCGGCTTGAGCCAGAACTGCAGAAATTAACAGTGGACACCACGCTAGAGGTGAGCAGCACTGAGGGGTCGTCCAGCTATAGCGGATAGGGGAGGAGTCTTTATCCTCAAGTGACTCGGATACTTTTAGGGGAGACCGAAACCAATATGGTATTAGATAAATGTAAGAGAAAGTACTAACTTATTGTTAGATCAGTTGGAATAAAAGCGTCTGCTAAATGCCCTAAATGTAAATGTTTATCTTAATTACAATCTCATTGTAGTGTGGGGTAGGGATTTCTTTAAACAGTATCTATTTGAATCGAATCATACTTTATTTATATCAATCAGTCAATCAAAGCACTTTATTAGTATCTGAGGGGCAAGTTGTGGAAACACAGAGAGTAGCACCGTTGATCTCAACTGAGATTGTACTAGATATTACTGACCTAAAAGGCCAGGTGCTCTTTCGAAAGAACTCCTTGGCCAGAGCTGTGTTA
>NC_082396.1:463016-530897 GCF_031168955.1 Gadus macrocephalus | reverse complement strand
AAACATGTAGCACAGAAGAGAGCTGTAGAGTAGGAGACAAAACCACAGCAAAGAGGAGTCGGATAAAAAGAAAGTAACATCATGGATGGCTAGCAGAGAGCTCCACACTGATGGACCCGGTTGCTCGTGCGATTAATGGTCTGTTATTCAGAAATAGGTTTCTGACTAATGAAAGGAACTATTAATGCACATGTGTGAACTGCGTACAGTCCAGCCTAGCCAACGATGCACAGCTGGGACCATGAGGGCCTCAGGGTTCTATAGACGCAACGCGACACCATCAGCTGAACACTGAGCTGCCCTACAGACCCAGTACATTCACAAAGAATAAGACCTTTCAAAGGCGTTGATTGAATACAGATATATCTTGGTGGGAGCTAGTGTGATGCTGAATCCATTAAGCCTGACACATTAGCTGTGTTCGAAATCGCTCCCTGTCATGGATAGAGTGCACTATATAGGGGGCTCGCCATTTTGTACTGGTGTTCGAATTCTCAGCGGTTAATTTCATGCACTTTATAGTGCACTTAAAATACCCCAAATTTGAGTGTACATACGATGTCCCCTACATGTTACTCCCGTATACCACAATGCAATGCGGCCGTGTTTTTCCGGAGGAGAAGAAGAAGATGAATAACCGCAAAAACGAGTCTCAGAAATGTTCAGCGTAGGGTCCGAATTCTCGTTTGTTCGTTCCCTGTATAGTGCACTATATCATGAACACTATGTAGGGAATAGTGAGCGAGTGAATGGGGAACGATTTCGAACAGTTATTGTTTCTGTTCCCAAGTGAATCTGGAGGGGTGGGAAGCTTGGAGCGTCTACCCTGGCTGCCTGGCCTGGCCGAGGACAAGAGGGGACTTACTCACAGACACACTGGATTCTAGGGATGGGCACGAGTAGTCAATTCCAAACTCGAGTGATCGAAGAAATTCCTCGAGGATCAATCGAGTACTCGTTTCATCAAATCTATTTTTAGAATGCAACGCATCTGCAGCAGGAATAGGCCTGATGATGAACGGCAATATTACCAACCAAACATGTAATGCTTATTCTCCATCAAAACAGTCAGAGTTATCAGAGTATTCATTATTTATTTTTGCAAAACACATTTTCCTTACGAAAATAAATATGCGTCTCACAATTTAAATCACGTCGAACCAAGGCCTGTAACGGTTTAAAAAAACAAAAACGAAACAAGTAGCCTAACCATTGCAAATAATTTAAAGCTGCAAATAAAACGGCAGTTAATGGACAATGGAAATACTCGGCGTTGTGATCTTCTCTACACGGCCGGGATGACAGCTGCGTCTTGCGGCGGTGAAAATAGCCGACACACTTGGTTGCTGCGGGTCTGCTTTCCCGAACTCACCGTTGTGTTTCAGGAGCATATGTTGCCGCATAGTACTTGTAGTACTCTGGTAGCTCGATTTCGCTTGGCATATTTTACATTTCACCTTATGATCTCCTATTTCTTTAAAGTATTTCAATTCTTTGCTGCGCTTTGCTTTAACCGCAATCTCTTAACTTTTTGAATTCTGGCGTTGTGCACACGGAACGGAACGCGCCACACAGAAATTATACATTTCATTTGCTTTGTGCCCACGTCATGCGTTAGTGGCGCCGCACAGAAAATTGATACATTTGCTTCAGAAAACTTTGTTTGTGTGTGTACATGCAAATTCGAGTTTGCCTGTCCACCAACCGAGTTCATTTGTAACGAGGAGCACTCGAGTAATCGATTCCTCACGCCCATCCCTACTGGATACCCATCGACCACATGGGGGGCAGGACAGGGGTAGGTCGTTTGAGGCTCCGTTGAAAGGTACAGGGTTCAATCCCCGATGTCTGCATCCCATAGTGAGGTTCCTACCCTACGGCTGGCCCCTTACCGACTGGTATCTAGGATTCACTGAGAGTAAGAGTAAGTGGTGAGGGTAGTCAACGGTAATACTCACTCCTGTAGAGATGGCGTTCTCCTTCCCATGGCTGTCTGCAGGCGAGCCCGGCCGTCCGGTGGTCTTGTCGGCTGACGCCTGGTTACCCAACACCCGCCTCTGTGTGTTCAATAGACACAAACATGGGGACGACCCTGTTTGAACACCTGGGCTGGTGGAATGCAGCTGTGGGGTCATGACTCCAATAGACAATTGATGGTGCCAAGAATGAAGGCAAATAGGGCCTCAGCTGAACCCAGTGTTCAATATACACAATACATGAAGACGTTTGGAAGGAGAAGCTTACCCTGGAACCTATCTATTTATTTAGTTACCGAAAAAGTTTAGATACTGTCGGTACCGTCTCCTAGGGTTTGGGAATTTGGCCAAAGAAATGACGTTTGATTATTCCTTTTTTTTCAGACCAATCTCTCTCCCTCTCTCTGAGAACGCGCTGTCCCTTGCAGCATGGACGGATAAATGATTTCTTAATGGGGTCGAGGAAGACACCTCACCCTAACCGCTCACGAGGAGCAGGCTATTGCTATGCATGGTGGACCCCGCCCTCGCTGTGTGAATGTGGGTATAAATGGTTGTACGATGCTTTGGATAAAAGCGTCTGCTAAATGCCCTGAATGTAATTTATGTTATTCTAACACAGCTTTAAAAAAAAAATTCAGATTCCATTATAGTCTCATTTTGAATATCCGTTGGCAGCCCTCACACAGGGGGCCCCCCAGTACGCGGGACTGACTCGGTGTGAGTAATTGAGTGAAATAATTAAAGACAACAAAGCTAGATAATCTCCACCCTCATAATGCAACGAGGAGTGCATGTGGAGCCTCCCTTAGCTTCGCCTGCATCACGCCGCTTCCCCCCTCCTTTTGGAGGGGGTTACAACGCCCCGGGGGGCTGCAGGGACATACGTTTGTTATCACCTCCACTCAGGGACCGATAGACCCTCTGGGGGGGCTCCTTAAGGGAGGAGGCGTGGCCTATCATCACACCAGGCCACACGGTCGCCCAATCGAGGGACTCGCGCTGCAGTCCGCCGCAGTCACGCCGTGTTCACACCCCCTCCGTCCGTCCACGGACCTCATTGACTTTGCATAAAGGCGCTCGCGCAATGCATTGTGGGTCCGTCCGTTCTGTCGGCTCCGTGGCCCGAGTCAAAAAGTTTAGAAATGTTCAACTTTTCAGGCAGCGACGGATCCATCGGCTGAGGGGTTCAGAGACGGTGCGGGACTGACCGGAACGGGCTGACGCCGAGGGGTTCAGAGACGGTGCGGGACTGACCCAGTGGAGTGGAACGGGCTGAGGCCGAGGGGTTCAGAGACGGTGCGGGACTGACCCAGTGGGGTGGAACGGGCTGAGGCCGAGGGGTTCAGAGACGGTGCGGGACTGACCGGAACGGGCTGAGGCCGAGGGGTTCAGAGACGGTGCGGGACTGACCGGAACGGGCTGAGGCCGAGGGGTTCAGAGACGGTGCGGGACTGACCCAGTGGAGTGGAACGGGCTGAGGCCGAGGGGTTCAGAGACGGTGCGGGACTGACCCAGTGGAGTGGAACGGGCTGAGGCCGAGGGGTTCAGAGACGGTGCGGGACTGACCCAGTGGGGTGGAACGGGCTGAGGCCGAGGGGTTCAGAGACGGTGCGGGACTGACCGGAACGGGCTGAGGCCGAGGGGTTCAGAGACGGTGCGGGACTGACCGGAACGGGCTGAGGCCGAGGGGTTCAGAGACGGTGCGGGACTGACCGGAACGGGCTGAGGCCGAGGGGTTCAGAGACGGTGCGGGACTGACCGGAACGGGCTGAGGCCGAGGGGTTCAGAGACGGTGCGGGACTGACCGGAACGGGCTGAGGCCGAGGGGTTCAGAGACGGTGCGGGACTGACCGGAACGGGCTGAGGCCGAGGGGTTCAGAGACGGTGCGGGACTGACCGGAACGGGCTGAGGCCGAGGGGTTCAGAGACGGTGCGGGACTGACCCAGTGGGGTGGAACGGGCTGAGGCCGAGGGGTTCAGAGACGGTGTGGGACTGACCCATTGGGGGGTAACGGGCTGAGGCCGAGGGGTTCAGAGACGGTGCGGGACTGACCCATTGGGGGGTAACGGGCTGAGGCCGAGGGGTTCAGAGACGGTGTGGGACTGACCCATTGGGGTGTAACGGGCTGAGGCCGAGGGGTTCAGAGACGGTGCGGGACTGACCCAGTGGAGTGGAACGGGCTGAGGCCGAGGGGTTCAGAGACGGTGCGGGACTGACCCAGTGGAGTGGAACGGGCTGAGGCCGAGGGGTTCAGAGACGGTGCGGGACTGACCCAGCGGAGTGGAACGGGCTGAGGCCGAGGGGTTCAGAGACGGTGCGGGACTGACCGGAACGGGCTGAGGCCGAGGGGTTCAGAGACGGTGCGGGACTGACCGGAACGGGCTGAGGCCGAGGGGTTCAGAGACGGTGCGGGACTGACCGGAACGGGCTGAGGCCGAGGGGTTCAGAGACGGTGCGGGACTGACCGGAACGGGCTGAGGCCGAGGGGTTCAGAGACGGTGCGGGACTGACCCAGTGGGGTGGAACGGGCTGAGGCCGAGGGGTTCAGAGACGGTGTGGGACTGACCCATTGGGGGGTAACGGGCTGAGGCCGAGGGGTTCAGAGACGGTGTGGGACTGACCCATTGGGGTGTAACGGGCTGAGGCCGAGGGGTTCAGAGACGGTGCGGGACTGACCCAGTGGAGTGGAACGGGCTGAGGCCGAGGGGTTCAGAGACGGTGCGGGACTGACCCAGTGGAGTGGAACGGGCTGAGGCCGAGGGGTTCAGAGACGGTGCGGGACTGACCCAGCGGAGTGGAACGGGCTGAGGCCGAGGGGTTCAGAGACGGTGCGGGACTGACCGGAACGGGCTGAGGCCGAGGGGTTCAGAGACGGTGCGGGACTGACCGGAACGGGCTGAGGCCGAGGGGTTCAGAGACGGTGCGGGACTGACCGGAACGGGCTGAGGCCGAGGGGTTCAGAGACGGTGCGGGACTGACCGGAACGGGCTGAGGCCGAGGGGTTCAGAGACGGTGCGGGACTGACCGGAACGGGCTGAGGCCGAGGGGTTCAGAGACGGTGCGGGACTGACCGGAACGGGCTGAGGCCGAGGGGTTCAGAGACGGTGCGGGACTGACCGGAACGGGCTGAGGCCGAGGGGTTCAGAGACGGTGCGGGACTGACCGGAACGGGCTGAGGCCGAGGGGTTCAGAGACGGTGCGGGACTGACCGGAACGGGCTGAGGCCGAGGGGTTCAGAGACGGTGCGGGACTGACCCAGTGGGGTGGAACGGGCTGAGGCCGAGGGGTTCAGAGACGGTGTGGGACTGACCCATTGGGGGGTAACGGGCTGAGGCCGAGGGGTTCAGAGACGGTGCGGGACTGACCCATTGGGGGGTAACGGGCTGAGGCCGAGGGGTTCAGAGACGGTGTGGGACTGACCCATTGGGGTGTAACGGGCTGAGGCCGAGGGGTTCAGAGACGGTGCGGGACTGACCCAGTGGAGTGGAACGGGCTGAGGCCGAGGGGTTCAGAGACGGTGCGGGACTGACCCAGCGGAGTGGAACGGGCTGAGGCCGAGGGGTTCAGAGACGGTGTGGGACTGACCCATTGGGGTGTAACGGGCTGAGGCCGAGGGGTTCAGAGAGACGGTGTGGGACTGACCCAGTGGGGTGTAACGGGCTGCGGCCGAGGGGTTCAGAGACGGTGCGGGACAGAACCATTAAGGTGTAACGGGCTGAGGCCGAGGGGTTCAGAGACGGTGCGGGACTGACCCATTGGGGTGTAACGGGCTGCGGCCGTGCGTGTGGGCGTGTGTGCGTGCGCGTGTGCGTGCGTCTCCTGCCTGTACCTTGATGATGCCTCCGAAGGAGCGTGAGCGCCGGTGCTTCCTGTTGAAGGGACTCTGGGGGTCCGGCGCGGGGGTCCCCGGCTTCTGCTTCTCCAGCTGGAGGGGAGACAAGCAAAGCATTACACGCCCAGACCCGGAGGGAGGGGCTTCGGTCACTGGTCCATATGGACGGCCCTCCGGCCCCCCTGCAGGGCCCGGCCCGGACAGGCCCGGTCCATTATGGTCAGTATTATGGTCACGATTATTCAAACGATTACTTTGTGAGTTTGCAACATGATGTATTTATTCAGCGTGTCTCGCTCCAGAACTCTGTAACTGAGAACTCTGAAAATCTGCCTTAAAGAAAATACACAAAATGTTCAAATCTAAAATAATGTACCGACATGTATCCAGCGGTACTTTCTATAAAACGTTTAATTAAAATAAAAATTTGATCAGATTAGTTTTGTGATCGTTTGTGATCGCTTGATCGCAAGTCGAATTTGCGATCAAAATTGGATTAACGGCCACACACACACACACACACACACACACACACACACACACACACACACACACACACACACACACACACACACACACACACACACACACACACACACACACACACACACACACACACACACACACACACACCTGTCTGACGAGCCTCTTCTTCTTGGCGGAGGCCGGCAGGCTGCAGATCTGCTGGTGCAGCTCCCTGAGGGCGTTCTCCGTGTGGGGGGTCCCCCCCGCCGGAGAGCCGGCCCCCGGGGGCCCCCCGCCCCGGGCCGACAGGGGGGCCGGGGGAGGGGGGGGCGTGTTGAAGCAGACCTCCCCAGAGCTGCAGAGAGACAGGTCGTCCTGCCGCCACAAGGCCGGGGGGGGGAGAGAGGGAGGGAGGGTGAGACAGGGAGGCCTCGGAGGGTGAGGCAGTGGGAGGGTTGGGGGGTGAGGCAGTGAGCCAGCGATGCCCCGGCCCCCTGAGGACGTCCTGGTCTGGGAGCGCCCACGCTGCGGCGCTCCCAGACCAGGACGTCCTCAGGGGGCGCTCCCAGACCAGCCCCGGCGTCTGAGGCTCCACGCTGCGGCGCTCCCAGACCAGGACGTCCTCAGGGGGCGCTCCCAGACCAGCCCCGGCGTCTGAGGCTCCACGCTGCGGCGCTCCCAGACCAGGACGTCCTCAGGGGGCGCTCCCAGACCAGCCCCGGGCGCACTGAGGCTCCACGCTGCGGCGCTCCCAGACCAGCCCCGGCGCACTGAGGCTCTCCGAGGAGAGGTCCGACCCGGGCTCAGGGGGGGGTTAATTAAACATGTAAAGAAGACCCTGGGAGCGCCTAAGGTGAGTAGAAATCGACGGAGCAATCACAAGCGGTTTAATCCGCAACAGACAGAAAACGATGTTCGAGATTAGATTAGAGATTAAAATAAATGTGCATTGTCCTCTTTTCTCAGAGGACAATGTGTTTCTGCTTTACTTCCAACCAGAAGCGCCAGGGTGATAAGAGAGCCAGAGTGTCATTTATATTATTATTATACTTCATTTGATGGGCAGCCATATTTGGAACTCAATTAGGCCAGACTGACCTTCATTATGAAACAGTATAAGGACTCGCAGGCTAATGGTGCCACTACGTCTCTAACATTGTAGTAGTGCAGTCGTAACATAGATGCATACAACTAATGAGTGGGACCTGGAGAAATGAATGAATGAATGAATGATGTTGAATTCACTTCAAATGGAGGATGGCTACTCAGTGGAAAGGGAAATGGGCTTCACGTTGCAGGCTCACTGACCTTTGACTGAAGGGCGTTCGAGCCGGTGAAATATGCTCGGGCGTATTCCTTCACATAAGCAGGAGCCTGTAATTTACACAAGAACAACAAAAATCACACTTAAGGCATGAGAGTGAATTGGTGTCAAATCAGTTCTGCTTCAGGAGAGCGCTGCACTCTGGCTTTTGAAGGCTCCAGTCTGATGGCCTTTTGTATTGACCCACTCCTGTGAAGTGGGTCAACACTGACTGTTATTTAGCTGTGGTGAGAATATTCTCCATGTTGGGGTCGTTTGATGGTAGTTTGACAACCAATCAAATAGCCACTTTTTTAAAGTTGGGCCAACTGGGAACATTTAAAATGTAAATTATACCCCAACCAAATGTAACCATGGAAACAAGACCACTTGGCATTCAGCTATTTTAGTCAGGAGGCTTAGGAACATAATGAGAATATTTTAAACCCAACGCAGGTAATATAAATCTATTTGTTCAAAAGATTTCCCTTCCCTGTACGTGCACCAACAGGGTCAATATTTGATGTGAACCACCACAATACAAATCACAAATCCGGCTAAACAAGGTTGAAAATATTATACTGGAGGATTACGGATTTATGATCCAACTAGTCGCAAATGGCCACTCAAATAATAGGAAATCATTTGAAGCGTTAAAGGGGTAGTTCGGAATTGTGGACATAGGGCCTGATTCCCAAGTTAGCATTGGTATTCTATATCACTGGAGACAGTTTAACACATTTCATTCAGTCCTTCTAGTTGCAGAGTTCGCTCGTGCTAGGCTAGCGCACGGCAACGGGCAATGCTAGCCTGCTATTAAAAACAGTCTTACCCACTCCACAGTACACCCGAGGTAAATCGATTATAACGCCAGACTATAAATTTAAATGTCTGTGTTGATAGAATAATGTTAGAAATAAAACTAACCTTGCATCGCATGAATCATCGAGGGACTACTTTCTCAGCAGAAGCGGAATCTTACTATGCGCTGGTTAGGTTTGTAACCGAATCACGACAGAAGAACGTAAACAGAGAAGCGTGGGACAGAAGCGCAATTGAACGACTAGGCAACATGGTGGTTCAGTGTGCTTTTAGAAATTGTAGAAATATGCGCTACATATGGGCACCACAAAGTTTCCACCAATTTCCAGTGCGAGATCCAGAAAGGACTCAACTGTGGCTTGTTGCTGCTGGCTTGGACATCAAAACACCGGCTCGTACATGTACGGTTCGTTGGATACAACAAATTCCTCATAATCGTCTTCAAAAGCAGATGCATCGCTAAGTCCTCCAAACGTGGCCATATCTTGTTAATTTAATACGCTTATAGAATTCCTTCGTTCACTGTACTCTGCGTTTGTAGCAATGACAGCGGCAGGTAAACAAACTAGAGCCGGTAACCTAGGTATCAGTCCGCCGCTGCCGTAGCCTACTACCAGGAATATAACACTGCTGCTGTGACCCAGCAATTCCCTCAAAATACAATGCAATGCAAGGTTGGTTTTATTTCTAACATTATTCTATAAACAGACATTTAAATTTATAGTCTGTCGTTATAATTGATTTACCTCGGGTGTACTGTGGAGTGGGTAAGACTGTTTTTAATAGCAGGCTAGCATTGCCCGTTGCCGTGCGCTAGCCTAGACGAGCGAGCTCTGCAACTAGAAGGACTGAATGAAATGTGTTGAAAACTGTCTCCAGTGATATAGAATACCAATGCTCACTTGGGAATCAGGCCCTATGTCCAAAATTCCGAACTACCCCTTTAATACAGTAAAATCTGGTTTTAAAATATTTTAGCTAATAATTGAAAGGCATAAGTCGTGCCATTAAATTATTATTGTCAACATGACATGGTAAGAAAACAAATGAAGGAAAGATTCTGAGTACTCACCTTGAACAGTTTCTGGGAGTGCTTGATAAGAAACGCTACGCCGTTATTGAGATGCTTGATGTTACTCTGCAGATCGTTGGCTGTTACCTGGAACAAATGACAAGAAAAGTACTACAATAATAATGAGCACAATGCATTTCTGGAAAATTATTGCATATTTATGGGTGGAAATAACACTGAAAAGTGTTTCAAAAAGGGGGAGCGACATGTAAAGAAATAAAGAAATAATGGAAGGGTGACGTTTTGTGTTTTCTTAAACAAGTTTTCCTTAACATGGTCCGATAAGTTGTTTTATAAAGGCGCGCCCTGTATCTACAGTGTCTGATACTTTTCAATAATCGATCCCCAACATAATAAACAGCATCACCTTTCAGACAACCCATGACCGTTAGCCATATCTTTAGACCACAGACATATCGAGACCAAAGAACCCGCAGGCGCCCTACGTTCTTGGGCCAGATGATGTGCGGGGCAAACATGGTGGCCAGGTTGATGGCGGACATCTTGTTGGCATGCTGGTTGCGGGCGGTGTGGTACAGCAGGTCAAGCAGCAGCTTCAGCAGGCTGCGGTTGGCCGGCGGCAGCAGCATGAAGAGCAGCTGGAAGGCCTCGATCTGACGCTCCTTGTCGGGAACATCCGTCTTGTTCCCTTGCTCGTCAAACAGAGTGCGTTCTGGGAAAAGAGACCCACAAAAACAAGGAGTTAAATCCGGGGTTGCCACTCTTTGGTAATGATACGTTTCAAGCACTTTTCAAGGACCAGTTCAGGTTTTTCCAGGCCCAAAATAAGGCTTAGGCGGCAGGAGAGGAGGAGAAGCGCACGCGGAGGGACTTAGTCTCAGCTCCCAGAAACTGGGAGGGAACTAAATGAATGGCCTTATTATATACATGTATACACCCAGGAAATACTAACTATTTATTATTGTAAACTCCGATCTGCTCTGGCTTGGTGGTCAGAAGAGGCCGTGGCAACCCTGTAAATCAATCTTTTAGCTTTCTACCACATATTAACTGCCCAAACCTCTGCCCAACTACTTACTTCTTTTCAATGCATTCCTATGCAATGAAAATGTACCGAATCCTCCAGACCCTCATCTTGTTAATAACTCCATACAAATATGTTGCCGTTGGAGGTCAAAATACGATTGGTTGATCGGAGAAGAATATAGAACTTAATTGACATGATATTGGTTGGCTGACAATCGTGTGAGTTCAAAGTGTGCTTTTCAATCCTAATCCACTGAACGTGGTGGTCTATGTGTGAGCATACCAGCGATCTTCAGGTGGGCGTGGTAGTGGCGATGCGTCAGCAGGGGCTCCGGCAGCTCTCCCAGGAAGGTTTTGAGCAGGGTGGCTGCGTCGTTGGGGTGGTAGTCCCCGGTCTCCAGGTCTATTTCTGCTCCAGAGTTCAACATCTCCCTGAGGGCCGCCTGTCTCAGGCTGTGGCCCGGGACCCGGAACAACCCCTCCACGTGGAGGTCTGGAGGGAGGGGTCCCGACAGAGGGGTTAGAGAACCGCGGAGAACCGTGACGGCAACACACACACACACACACACACACACACACACACACACACACACACACACACACACACACACACACACACACACACACACACACACACACACACACACACACACACACACACACACACACACACACACACAGCGAATGAAAGAGGCCCGGCAGAAGTGCTTTCTCGTAAATATTTAACTAAGGATGTGCTCAGCTTCTATTTTCAGCAGAGTACGTCAGCGGCTTCTGAAAAAACGCTGTGTGCTCAAACTTTGACTCAGCATTACAAGTTACTACAGAGAGGAAGACGTCATTCTTTGACTTTGTAGTACAAACTCCAACAGCATAATATAGTCAGAATTTGACATTTAAAAAGAAAATACAGATGAGATGACTGATCGGCCTTTCAGTATCTCACAAATGTTTTAAAACCCTAATATCAGTACTTACTTTTGCTCAGATATTCAATGAGCTGATAGATCTGAGATATCCCCTCTTCAGTCAGAGGAGCACCAAAAACCAGTCCTTTATCTGAAAGACAGCACAATCCGAATAACTGCATTGGAATTGCTATGGTCTTCTTTCACCCTTTAGCTGGAATTTGACATTATTAGAGCGGGCTCTGAAGTAGGAACTGTTTGAATAGCTTTACATCAGGGAGGAGGATTCAGTAATGAATGATAGGCCTATGTCAAAGACTCGTTAGGCTCCCAATACATTCTTCAATACTTCTTTCCAAAATAGTTTGACCAGTGTCATTAAACATGTCGATGACAAACAATAAACCATTTAGTGTAGCCCAAATATGCTGTTTGGTAATACGTATCAGGCAGGGGTTATTAATTCAAGGTTTCTACCTTTTCGCTTGAGGAAATTGAAGGAGCGTAGGAACCCGTTGTGGGAGGGCAGCCTCGGCTCAGTGTCTCCTGTGAGCTGGGCGAACTCATCGCCGGGCAGGTCGATGAGACGAGTGATATTACTGAGAACTATGTCCGCAAAGGCCTGCGGTCTATCGTGTCTCAACCTCTCCACGAAGAAGTCCGGATTGAAGATGACGGGCTTGCCGGAGCCCGACGCCTCCTGACTGATCACAACACTGCACACCGTACCCCTGTTGGTTTTAACAAGGGTAAGATCAGGAGAGTTTAACGGGGAACGGAAACAGACCCGACTGTAGTAACTAGCCCTGCAGCCAAACCTAAACTGTGGCCGGATCGACCATGTAATCCATTACCAACAAGCTATTTGAGTTAGCCAAGTTAGCGTACCCGTCAAACTGTCCGCAGCTCAAATTGAGCTAGGTTAATCCTTTATCTAATAATGCTGGGCGAAATAACCAAATATTTAGTTCAAGTGGTGCAGTTGACTTTTAAACGCGTATGATCGACATAATCGGGACACAATCTCTTACCTTCTGTCGTGTTTGCTATTGTTTATGTTGTGGGTATAGTTTTTGGCTGCCATCTTCGATTCGAATCTTCCGCTGTTTTGCGCTGGCCACGCCCCTACTTTACTATTGGCTAAAGCGTTCATGTAAAACACGGAGTGGAACCGTTAAATCCATGTGGCTTTAAAACGAACAGACTGCTAGACTGCTTGGTTTGTCAGAGGTCACCTAACTGCGGCGTCCATCTTCTGCTGAAATAGTTTACCAAAGACAATAGGGCCACAATTTCAATTTATTTGCCCTATTTAGGGCCACACATTTATTTACAACACAAAAATGTACTCAACATTAAATGTTAATTAGGTGGGTTAGGTTAGGCTATACATAGTCTCGCAAAGCCAGACCAAACTACAGCAAGTAGAATGGCTATACATGATGACACAGTAATCTTGGTGGCATTGAAATAGTTAGTGTCATTATCTGTAGTTTCATTCTATTTCATTCGTACTGTTTGTGACTGGTTTGAGGTGTTGTTTTCCCTTTTTTTTTTTTACAATTAAATGGAAAACATCTAAATGTGAAAATACAGAGAAAATTGTCAAATTTTTTCACAAAACAAAAACATATGTTTTGTATAGGTTTGTTTTAAAAAGGTAGACTTTGGATGTCTGGTTGAGATACAAAATAGCTTTTTACCACTCGAATGCTCATATCACAAAAACACATAAAACATTGATTTTATTTAATAAATACATCAATCTTCTACCTTCACATCGAAAAAATTGCCAACTTACGTCTTAAATAGTAAATTATGAACTTAAAGGCAACATTATCTCAATACCTGTAAAACGATGCTATTATATCACTGCCACAGACGCAGAGGGGCCTGGGAGGAGAGGGGAGGCAACCAGCCAGGCCTTCAGCAGCAAACTACAACACCAGCTAGGGGGGGGGAGGCAACCAGCCAGGCCTTCAGCAGCAACAAACTACAACACCAGGTGGGGGGGGGGGGGGCAACCAGCCAGGCCTTCAGCAGCAACAAACTACAACACCAGCTAGGGGGGGGGGAGGCAACCAGCCAGGCCTTCAGCAGCAAACTACAACACCAGCTAGGGGGGGGGAGGCAATCAGCCAGGCCTTCAGCAGCAACAAACTACAACACCAGGTGGGGGGGGGGGGGGGCAACCAGCCAGGCCTTCAGCAGCAACAAACTACAACACCAGCTAGGGGGGGGGAGGCAACCAGCCAGGCCTTCAGCAGCAAACTACAACACCAGGGGGGGGGGCATCCAGCCAGGCCATCAGCAGCAAACTACAACACCAGCTAGGGGGGGGGAGGCAACCAGCCAGGCCTTCAGCAGCAAACTACAACACCGGGGGGGGGGGCATCCAGCCAGGCCATCAGCAGCAAACTACAACACCAGCTAGGGGGGGGGGGGGGGGGGGGGCATCTCCTCACAGCATCACCCCCTCAGCTGGGGACGACGACGACGACCCCACCTCCTCACAGCATCACCCCCTCAGCTGGGGGGGGGGACCCCACCTCCTCACAGCATCACCCCCTCAGCTGGGGGGGACGACGACGACCCCACCTCCTCACAGCATCACCTCCTCCGCCCCCCCCTCGCCAGGGCCTCGACGTGCGTGGGCCCCATAGCCCGCGCTGAGCTGCCTCTCTCCAGAACACACACCCTCGCTCCTCTCTCGGCCCGTGGCGCTCCCGCCCCCCCCGCTGGAGCTCCTCTGCCCCAGGCCGGCCCCGCTGCCCTCGCCCCCCCGGCCCCGGGCGGGGGGGCGGGGGCAGCGGGGGCGCAGGCGGCGCAGCGTCCGCAGGCAGGCCCGGCGGAAGGTGCAGGAGGAGATGCAGAAGAGCAGCGGGTCCAGGGCGCTGTTGATGTACCACAGCGGCAGCGCCAGGTAGGACTTGAGCACCGTGTAGACGGAGAGGACCCGGTCGGACCACACCTCCACGTACACCTGCATGAGCGACGAGGCCATGTCCGGGAAGTTACAGACGAAGAACGCCACCAACACAGCGCCTGGACGCCCAGTGATGAACACACAAAGACCGTTATCACATAATGAATTACGCATGACCACTGGTATCAGTCCAGCTCAGTGATGGGCTCACCAGTGAGTGATTTGATGAATGATTGTGTGAGATTTTTTTTTAATTGGTCATTCTTTTTGTTTGCACACCATCGCTGCCCAAACACGGTGACCCTCCTCCTCCTCCTTACCCATGAGCCTTAGAGCCCTCTTCTCATTGGAGAGTAACTTTCCGTTCTTATGACACTGCACGCCTCTGCTGGCCTCCCGGTCGGTCTGGGTGAGGCCCAGGGTCTTCCTCTGACGGCTGTTCCTCCTCAGGTGAAGCAGGATCAGCAGGTACAGGGTGGAGATCACCACCAGTGGAACCTGAAGGGGCCCAGATAATCCATCAAGCCCTCGCCCAGGCTCCACTCTCAACAAATATTAAGAATCGGTCCACATGTAGGACGTAAAAATGTGTTAAATAAGAAAAACTACGTAGCATTGTATTACAATGCAAATGTTTCCTCTTTGATTCAGGTCTCAATTTGGGGAGGGGGGGGGGGTGCAAGCTTTGGACATCTAATAGCTAGACAACTGCACTCATGAAAGGTGTCTGGCACTGTGTGAAACTAATTCCCTGTCCAGGGACTCTTCTTAATTGTCCAACCTTGATGGTGGAACAAGCAGCCTTTTACACATTCAACAGGCAGAGTCCCTCCATTTCTCCAACAATGACTCGGGCCCTTCAAGGGGCTGAATCAGTCTGGCCTCACCAGGAAGAAGAGGCTTGGATAAGGGGCTGAATCAGTCTGGCCTCACCAGGGAGAAGAGGCTTGGATAAGGGGCTGAATCAGTCTGGTCTCACCAGGAAGAAGAGGCTGGCTCTGAGTAGCAGGGCTCCCTTGTAGATGTGGGCGGGGTCGGGCTCCCTCATCTCACACATGGTGGAGACGTGCAGGGCGTCCTCGGGCGTGGCCGCCGTGTAGTTGAGGATGCAGACGCGAGCCTGGCCGTACACCAGGGCGAAGGGCACGGCCGACAGCAGGGAGATGATCCACACCCACAGCAGACACGGCCGGCGGGACTGCTGGGGGAGATCTGACTTACAGAGGAGGACTTCACAGAGCCACGCGGACACCACGGATATTCAGTCCTAATCATACATCATTTCAACATTAAAGCAGTCCTGATTCTTGTGGCTGAATCTAAAGCTCCTTTTGCTTCAATGTAATTTCCCCCTGGCCAACCTCAAAGTCACATAAAGCCAGAGGTCATTGCTTAAAAAATATAATATAACACATAGAGTAAGCCACGTAGCATAATTGACTAATTCATATTTTAAGGTTCATCTTGTATTTAGCGTCAAAAATGTCCAAGTCAAATAGATGACTTAGGCAGATAGTGATTATGTCGAATTAAAGCACTCTGATTGGCTTAGGATTCAGCCAATGAGGCACAGTGAATCAGCGGCATCAGCAGAGTACAGTTAGGTTAGATATCACAATTTGGCCAAAATGTGGCTTAGCTAACCAAGCTATGACGCTAACGATATTGAAGAGAGGCGACAGCAGACAGCGACACACCAGTCAGTCAACGCCCGTCCCCGGGCCGGGGAGCGGTGTACGGGGCTGATACCTTGAGGCTGGACACGGACCACACCAGTCAGTCAACGCCCGTCCCCGGGCCGGGGAGCGGTGTACGGGGCTGATACCTTAAGGCTGGACACGGACCACACCAGTCAGTCAACGCCCGTCCCCGGGCCGGGGAGCGGTGTACGGGGCTGATACCTTGAGGCTGGACACGGACCACACCAGTCAGTCAACGCCCGTCCCCGGGCCGGGGAGCGGTGTACGGGGCTGATACCTTAAGGCTGGACACGGACCACACCAGTCAGTCAACGCCCGTCCCCGGGCCGGGGAGCGGTGTACGGGGCTGATACCTTGAGGCTGGACACGGACCACACCAGTCAGTCAACGCCCGTCCCCGGGCCGGGGAGCGGTGTACGGGGCTGATACCTTAAGGCTGGACACGGACCACACCAGTCAGTCAACGCCCATCCCCGGGCCGGGGAGCGGTGTACGGGGCTGATACCTTAAGGCTGGACACGGACCACACCAGTCAGTCAACGCCCGTCCCCGGGCCGGGGAGCGGTGTATGGGGCTGATACCTTAAGGCTGGACACGGACCACACCAGTCAGTCAACGCCCGTCCCCGGGCCGGGGAGCGGTGTACGGGGCTGATACCTTGAGGCTGGACACGGACCACACCAGTCAGTCAACGCCCGTCCCCGGGCCGGGGAGCGGTGTACGGGGCTGATACCTTGAGGCTGGACACGGACCACATGGTGTGGCAGATAGCGGCGTAGCGCTCCGCGGTGAAGGCCGTGATGACCCAGCTGGTGCTGGCGCAGTACATCTGCCGCATCATGAAGTAGGCCTTGCAGAGGACGTGGCCCAGCCTCCATGGGTAGCTCTCCCAGTAGTAGCGGTACACCGTCACCGGCACCGTCAGCAGCTGGAGGATGTCTGGGGCGGCCGAGGGAGGGATAGGCGTTGGACGGACCGACAGGTGGACGGACGGATGGATGTAGAGAAAGACGAATGGGCGGAAGGATTAGATGGACTGACAAGGAAAGGATTCATATGCATGTCACTGGGCACACGAATGACTGTGGTGTATTTGACACACGGGGAGTAATTGGATAAACGACCTGTGATGTCCAACAGAGAGAGACACTGTTCCCAGATTGTCATCACTGCAGTGTGGCTTATTCAGGATGCTAAGCATCACATATACTCAGACAAACAGTCCGTACCAGACACGACCAGGCTGATGAGATAGAGACGGATAGCACTGGTCCTCATATGAGAGTCCACAACCAGAGTCAGTAGGCTCAAACCGTTGAAGAACACCTGGAGAGAAGAACAGTATCCCCTTCATAACAATTCATAACAACATGGCTTCAATGTTACTTCTTAAAAAAAGGTTGTTGCTTTCTCACTCCGAGCAAGAAGATGGTACTGTAGAATATCGTCATGGGAACAGCAACGGCCAATGGCTCACTCTGGGTGACTCCGATGTCGAGTTCGGTACTTGGGCTGACATTGCAGGAAAACACAAAGCTGAACTCTCTTGACTGGTTCATGCCTTCTGCTTCTGCCCTCAAGGAGACACAGGGAGTGTAAGCAATTAAAAATGTTGAATGTCACTTGAGTTGACCAACTTCCTGGATCCCCCGTTGAGTTTGCTGTCATTCCTAAGAGTCCATCCCAGGTGTCCAATTAGTTCATAACACCTCTCTCCGTATCAATAAGCATGAGAGTCTACACTTCTAGACACACGCATATTACTCCTTCGCCACGTCAGTCTTCATGCAACAATACAAACCACAAAATGCAATTAAATTAGGACTCCTTTTGGCATTTGAAGGGATTACATGAAAGGCCTTGTGTCTGTCCACACTGGCCCCTAGCCAGGTGCTCATCTGTTTGGCTTCCCTCATAATGTTGTTCCATGCAACATACTCACAATTCAGCCCCACATTTGCTTCTATATGTGTGAGGTGGTATATGAAGAAGGGTAGTTATAGAGATTTTGACATTCCAGGGTAATTTATAGTTTCCTTACAATGTTGTGTTAAGGTGCAATGGACGCTTAAATGGATCTTATTGATGTGTACGTTTATAGGACTTAGAGACATAGAACTCACTTTAGATTTGTTAGGCTTTCCAACAAAGGATACTTTTTTTCTCGATTCCTACGGCAAGGGATGCAAGTTGAAGCACACTAAGGAAATCCAGCTTTTGAATTCAGGCAAATGAAAATCCCCATTAAAAGGAGCATACAGCTGCCCTACTTCAGAAGCTGTGGAGCTCCTTAAGAGGCTCAGGTCCAAATATGCAAATAGCTGCTGCAGATGTTTTACCTCCGTCTTTGCCTCGCCATGTGGGCCCCATACGGGGACTTTTGGCGCATTTCCACTGCCGGCCTACCACCAAGGGTACTGTCGGCAGTGGAAACGCGACCTCGGAACTGAGCCGGGCTATACTGCCCCCTCCCTACCGCCCCTTTGCGATCCGATCCGTTCCGCACCCCGCAGTGGAAACGCGGCATAAGACCTGTATGTCTGTTACATATTATTTACCCTAAACTACTGAATCCTGTATGGACTCATAAATTAATTAATATACAGAAATGGATATTTATATCGAGGTGATTTAAAACTAAAGCTATTTATTGGTAGACGGTATACTTATTTATATTATTGAAAGAAATCATAATTTACTCTTTCATAAATATAGTATGTATTTTATAATATTCTTAATAATATTTGTTTGGCTATATACTTCCTTAGCCTGTAACTCTCCAGTGTTTCATTCTCATTTCGAATGCTGCTTTGACTCCTGAATTATTATTTTCTTCCTCTAGTGATAAATAAAGCTAATAAGATAATCTTATAATCCTCTAGATAGGGATAGGGTTAACCCTAACCCTATCCCTAACCCATACTAATGGATCTGACCTAGCATCATTTTCAGAAAATGTGATGCATGGCCTCTATTGTCACAATACACAGGGTCTACTTTGAAGAAAGAGGTTCTCTGCATTGGACATTGTGTTGTGAAGGGGGTGGTGCAGAGGGGACTCCCCCGTACATTTAAACCAGATTGTAACTTTGCTGTTACCGTTTTATTGAGTACACCTAGCGGTGGTGGAGCCTCTTTACCTTTTTACATACAGTATCTAAGGAGCATTGAACAGCGGTATGCATACATTTAGTAGGAGTGGGAACAGAGAGCAGACATTCCTTCAGTGTTAAAGACAAAACCTACTCAGCATCCCTCACAAGAGAAAGGGTTTAACCGACAATTAAAGAAAAATATATACAGTTTGAGTGTTTTTCAAACTCATTGTCATTGGATTCAATTCGGTAAATGGCAATTCACAATTTAGAAAGATACAGGATGGGTTCAGGCATTAAAAAAACAACGGATTAATCTGTAGTTAGAAAGCGAATTGCAATCAATATGCATGAAAAAAACAACTTAAAAACAGAAAACAAATGAAGGTATGCAACCTGATAAATGTTTTCAGCGGACATGCATTAGATAATAATTCAATTAACACAACTAAACAATCACAGAATCCCCCGGATAAAAAAACAAGCACGCTTTGAATTACTTACCACCTTTCAGCGAGAGCAAAGAGTTCTCAGCAGTCGTGTACCAAGTAGTCCTCGTCTGGTGGTGTGCTGTTGCTTTCCCTCTTCCTCCCTCCCGCCTGCTCTCTGCCACCTCCACGCTCCGAGCGGTACAACCCTCATGTTCCCTCAAGTAAGAACAGACACGATGTCTCCATAGCTTATACTGACAAACAATCATTATTGGACATCTCCAACCCCTCATGCTGTTCTTTATAAAAAAGGTTATATATGCACATTTATTGCCCAAAATGTGTTTCTGAATCTCCATTATTTATTTGTTTATATATTCTGTATGTATTTACCCTTTTTTTGGTTGGCTAAGGATTAGTTTTGCTTTTGTATCAATAAAGTATGTTATTTCAATGTCTTCATACAGTCGTTTTTGCAGTAATATTGGTTTAACATTATCGACTTCAAGCAATTTGAAAGAAAATTACCCTTCTAGTTCCCTTTACGTTCATGATTGAACAGGAAATCAGAATTGCACCAGTTACTATTGTATATCATCTAAAATATTTTTTTCCGGCAATGAGTAAAAGTCATACAAGACCGGGTTGTAACTTTGCTGTAACTGTTTAATTTACTGCACATAGTGTTGCTGGAGCCTCTTTACCTTTTAATATGCAGTATCCAAAGGAGCATTGAACCGCGGCATGTATACATTTAGTAAGTGTGTGAACGGAGAGCGGACATTCCTTCAGTGATAAGGGCATGCCTCTAGAGTAAGAGTGTAAAAGTCATACAAGACCGGCATATGTCTGGGACATTTCGGTGTCTAATCACATATGTTTTTTGGTTATGCTACATTTGTTGGTCATCCATCCATGGTCATATGTAACATGTTCTTGAATAGGTTTTTATCATTAACTGTAACCTATATGCCACCTGAACACAATTCAAAGAGAGAAAAGAGCAACGCAAGCGTTTTCTTCTTTAGGAGTAGTCAGTTTTATCAGACGCGTGTTTACTCCGATAAACACAACAAACTCAAACATTGCAAACATTCATGAACAGTACAGTGAGTGAAAAATCAGGCAGTCTTTGCAATATCACAAATTAGAAAATAATTCTTATCTCATCACCCTCGGTGGCAATATAAACATCGTTGTATGAACAGGTTGTGCGTTATAACCCATTTCATGTAGTCTTATACAGTCCGATAACAGACGCAAAGATGTTGAAACGCTCAACATCGGCATCAAATATTGTTGTGGTAATTATAAATTATTTGTGCACTTGGCCACAACACACACACACACACACACACACACACACGCACGCACACACGCACACGCACACACGCGCACGCGATCATAGAGCTGTGGCTTCTCCTGTGGTTATCCCGGCGTCCTTGGTCATGGCGTAGAAGTACCCCTGTTTCTCCAGCAGGTTTTCAGGAGAATCAAACTCCACGATCCTCCCTGCGTCTAGCACCATCACCCTGGGAGGGGGCAGAGAGCGATGGTGTCACCGAGTCATCGACCAATAGCACATGACACAGTCTTTACAATTTTAATTTGTGAACGTTTCATGAACCCCAACACATGTATTATTATGGGAAAGTTGTTCTGAGGACGTACGGGTAATTGTCAATGTCTCCTTGTGTGTTCATTGACACAAAAATAAAATATATTATAAAAAAAGAAACGAGAGAGATCTGTATTTATAGTACTTATACCCTCAAACATTGTATAATAATTGATGAGGAGAGGTTATTAAGGTGTCAATCTCCTTGATGCAAGAGATCTCCAAATAAGGGGATTCATGTTATGCGTTTATTATCGCAAGAGCCTTTGTTCCCCATTTGGATTAAATTCAGAAAATGTTCACTTTTATTAGAACTAAGATTGTATTGCAACTAGTATGTGTTAGTGTCAGGGGTTAGCAGGACCTCATTACTGCTCGACATGCACTGCACTCTGAGCTCCTAATGAGCAGCATCTGGCCGTGCTGCCACTGCAATCATAAAGCCGGCCAGACCCGCCTAATGGGCGCGGCCTCAACGGCGGAGCAAGCTAACTAGCTCCAACAAGGGCTGCAGAATCCCTCAAGATCTTCAAAGAAAACACGACACACACACACACACACACACACACACACACACCCTTCTCTCTCTCTTGCCCCCCCCCCCCCGCGGTACCTGGAGCTGTCCATGATGCTCTGCAGCCGGTGGGCGATGGTGAGGACGGTGCAGTGGGAGAACTCCTTGCGGATGGTGGTCTGGATCAGGTCGTCCGTCTCCAGGTCCACGGCGGCTGTGGCCTCGTCCAGGATCAGGATGCGGGACTTGCGGAGCAGAGCCCGGCCCAAACACAGCAGCTGCCTCTGGCCCACGCTGTGGGGGGGGGGGGGGGCAGCGGGCCTCGTTAGGGTACAGGGGTGGTACCATGGCCCCCACTGTGGGGGGCAGCGGGCCTCGTTAGGGTACAGGGGTGGTACCATGACCCCCACTGTGGGGGCAGCGGGCCTCGTTAGGGTACAGGGGTGGTACCATGGCCCCCACTGTGGGGGGCAGCGGGCCTCGTTAGGGTACAGGGGTGGTACCATGACCCCCACTGTGGGGGCAGCGGGCCTCGTTAGGGTACAGGGGTGGTACCATGACCCCCACTGTGGGGGGCAGCGGGCCTCGTTAGGGTACAGGGGTGGTACCATGGCCCCCACTGTGGGGGGCAGCGGGCCTCGTTAGGGTACAGGGGTGGTACCATGACCCCCACTGTGGGGGTTAGTGGGCCTCGTTAGGGTACAGGGGTGGTACCATGACCCCCACTGTGGGGGCAGCGGGCCTCGTTAGGGTACAGGGGTGGTACCATGGCCCCCACTGTGGGGGGCAGCGGGCCTCGTTAGGGTACAGGGGTGGTACCATGGCCCCCACTGTGGGGGGCAGCGGGCCTCGTTAGGGTACAGGGGTGGTACCATGACCCCCACTGTGGGGGTTAGTGGGCCTCGTTAGGGTACAGGGGTGGTACCATGACCCCCACTGTGGGGGGCAGCGGGCCTCGTTAGGGTACAGGGGATGCTATAAGGGGAGGCTCTCTCAAACACGCCGTTTTCTAATATTTGAAGTGTTGTGTGTACATGTGTTGTGTGTACATGTGTTGTGTGTACATGTGTTGTGTGTACATGTGTTGTGTGTACATGTGTTGTTTGCTGGGTCCAATTATTTCAATGGTCTAGAGGTCAACGCTTTCTAAACTATTTTCCGCAGGAAATTAGTTTATGTTGCTGACAGCATTTATTCACAACATCTGCATGTAGCAGGACTCCTTTGTGTTCGTAAATAGCTTAATGTTAAAGATAAGGTCAGGAAAGAGCAAACATGGTGCGGTCCATTGCTCTGATTGGTATGTGACCCTGTCTGAGGTTCGTCTCTCTCCTCTCCATTAACCATAAGGTAAGTGGTTAAGGTCAGGAAGCTTAATGTGTTTGTATATTCAGGAAAATTTGACTTTTTTTCAGAGCGTGGAAAACTTTAAACATTGTCTGAAATAAACCTCCATGATTGGCTTATTAAAATAAGTATTCACTTGTGTCTGGTGGTCCGCAAAAAAGGAATTTAAATTTGATAGTCAACTCTTTTAACGAAACTGGCTATAAATCACTGCCAGTAATGGGAAGGCACTATTCCACCACTTTGTAATTTCTAAGTGGGAAGAATCTTTGCTGTAAAGTAAAGCCTCTGTGGCCCTTATGACAGCAGGAGGCAGAACAGTGAGGAGCAACTGAACACCCCCACAGGGTGAGCAAACCATCCAAAAACAGAACCCTTACTTTAACACCACAAAACGTAACCAGCTGACAAAGGAGCAACACGTAGATGGTGCGGCGCATCGGTCGGTTGGTCTCAGCCTACATCGGCCTCGAGCACAGCGTGTGATTCACTGTGTGGTTCGCTGTTATCCTAGAGCCACCCAGCGGGCGCTAGAGTTCAGGGACCCACCTGAGGTTCTCCCCCCCCTCCGAGACCTCGTACTGCAGACCCTTCTCCAGGCCCGCCACGTACTCCTTGAGGTGGGAGAGCTCCAGCGCTATCCAGATCTCCTGGTCGCTGAAGTTCTCAAAGGGGTCCAGGTTCATCCTCAGAGAGCCAGAGAACAACACCGGGTCCTACGGCAGGAACACAAGGACACATTGTTATGGCTATGCATACAAAGCCAGTGTATAGTGTGAGCGCGTGCGTGAGCGCGTGCGTGCACCTGTGGTATGATGGTCAGCCGGTTCCGGAGGTCGTGCAGGCCTATCTTGGAGATGTCGATGCCGTCGATGAGGATGCGGCCCTCCGCCGCCTCGATGATCCTGAACAGGCAGTTGGTCAGGCTGGACTTCCCGGCTCCGGTACGGCCGACTATACCAATCTGAGGACAGGGGGGGAGCGGTGTGAAGCCCGACTATACCAACCTGAGGACAGGGGGGGAGCGGTGTGAAGCCCTGCAGCAGCACTGTACCACCAGGCCCAGCTGGGCCCCCACCCCATCTACTATGGAGGCCGGGGGGCCGTAGAGCGCCCCCCCCCGGGGCAGGAAACGACCATGCCCTGATCTATGGTCGTTTCCTGCCCCGGGGGGGTGCTCTACGGCCCCGGGGGGGGGGGGGGGGTGCTCTACGGCCCCGGGGGGGGGGGGGGGGGGGGGGAGGTGCTCTACGGCCCCGGGGGGGGGGGGGGGGGGGGGGGGTGCTCTACGGCCCCGGGGGGGTGCTCTACGGCCCCGGGGGGGGGGGGGGGTGCTCTACGGCCCCGGGGGGGGGGGGGTGCTCTACGGCCCCAGGGGGGTGCTCTACGGCCCCGGGGGGGGGGGTGCTCTACGGCCCCGGGGGGGGGGCTCTACGGCCCCTGGAACATCGTTCTCCCCCGAGGAATTCACAGTTAGTTGGACGTCTCCACTTGCGTTCTTGTGTCACTCCATTACAATAAGTTATCCTTATATCATAATAAGAACATAGTATCAATTTGCGATTAAGCAAAAACAGCCACTCTGAAGAAGAAGCTCATCAAGTCACGGTCGCATTTGGAAAAGAGGAAAGTTAGCAGAAAGGCCAGCCCGGTCAGAAAGTCCCCGGGAGGACATGGCTACCACCACTGGACACATTAAGGCCTTCGACCAGACCGGGGATTAATGATATTGAAAGATTTGAACACTTTATAAATGCAAATGACATAAAAGGTGAAAAGCGAGCGTCAGTGCTAGTGAGTGTGTGAACGTATGGACCGCTGCGTCGTTTAATCACACCACAACAGCCCGGGGAGACGGCTTCAGCGCATCGTGAAGGAACTCTGAGCCCATTTCTCTCCGAAACCGAACCAGGACAAAGAGGAGGCTGTCGCTCAATGTGGAGCCGCTTTGAAGAGATCTGGAAGAGGCACTCTGGCGCTACCCAGAAAAGGTTATTGATGGCGGCAGCTCACCTCTCACAAGGCAGTGGAAAATCACCCGATCGACGGCGACAATGGCAAGAGAAGCGCACCAGCTGAGCGGCATAAAGCTGATTATAAAGGTCAACAAAGTGACGTTGTCCCCGCTCAGAAGGACACGGAAATGAAAAAGATGTTGAACGGACAATCATACAGACGAGGACTGCTGTACAAAGAACAAGATTATAGCCATAACTGTGGGAAGAAAGGCCACATAGGGCGATTGTGTAAAAGTAGGAAGAATTATGAAAGAGGAGAAAAAATTGCTTAAGAGGAAGAACATTCAGGCGGTATGATAAAGAAAAAAAAAGGATAGTGCATCACTTAACGTACAGAGTGATGAAACAGACACTGATATAGATTATGAACTGTTATTGAATAATAAGATCAAAGAGAGGAGTTAACACACATCTGTACCACCCCAGAGACTGAAGGTAAAGGGATGGAAAAGGAACTAGACCCTGGGGCCAAGGTGTCTTTTGAATGGATTCCAATGGAATCATATGAAGATGTTTTGGGATACACTCCATTACAGCCTGCAGACATTGTACTGACAACTCACACTGGAGAGGGCATTTCTCCAGAAGGAGTAACTCATGTGGACGTAAAACTCAACAATCAGGCAGCTGATTACCATTGTAGGTGTTGATGCACAACCACTTTTTTGGAAGAGAATGGTGTCGTCAGAACCACAAATCGTGTCATGTTTTAATAAAATACTGTTAATTGAAAAAACTAGTAAAGTATGTTTGAATAATGACCCTAATGGCTGAGCTTCTTTGTAAGGAAGCCCCCCCCCCCCTCACCACCATATACACCCCCACACCCCCACCCCCACCCCCACCCCCCCACCCCCACCCCCACACCCCCACCCCCACGACGACCAACCTTTTCAGTGCTGCTTATATCACAGCTGATCCCGTTCAGCACCAGGTCCAGCTCGGGCCGGTACCGGACCTTGTAGTTATCAAACTGAAGTCGCCCGGCGTCGGGCCACTTCGCCGGGGGCCGGGTCTCCGAAGCCCACTCAGCCTGACCAAGGACACACATGTACGGTGAGAAGTCAAGAACTTACTAGAAAATGAACTTTTACAAAGCTGAAAAGAGTTTGCTCTCGGCGCAATAATGGAGAGAAGAGGACAAATTGAGCACCCGATGCAGTAATAATAATGATTAGGATTATCGTGACTGAAAGGGAGGAAACAATTCATCAAGCATTTCAATTGGTTGAGCACTATAAATAACGATAAAATGCTTAACATTTCCCATGCTTCAAACCATAGCTACTACCATGTTAAAAAGGGTTTTCAACTGCAATTTCAATAGCAATTTACATTACTAAAGGTATGCAACTACAGCTAGATCACTATAACTCATTGCTGAAGGCTAGTGTCACAACCAACTACTTAGAAAAGTTTGAGGTTACTTCATCATCTGCTGTGCATGTTTTTTTTGTCAGATAGAGGCTAGTGCAGTGGCAAGGGGCTTCAACACGCTCAAAGGAGCTGGGTTAGATTCCCAATATGTTCGTAGCCTTCCTTTAGGAATCTTTGAGCAATGCTTTTCCTCTACCTGCTCCTTAATGCCATGTATTTGAGTCCCTTCCATCCCATAACCCATACAAACACACGCACATTCTATTCTCCGATAGAACAATATGAATCCAGCTGGATTGCATGTTTCAATTCAAATAACTGCAGGTGGTAGAATAGTATTCATAAAGGTTCATTCATAGTGAGCAAAGTGAAACCAATTAAGAGGGGGGACCAGGTGTCAACGTAGCCAGGCTGTAAAGCTGTGGACTGGAAGGGAAGTGCCTGTCATAACCGTCAAGGAATAGAACGGCATATCCACTCGCCCTGCAGTCTAACAAAGAAAGAGCCCGCAGCAGCCTGCCTCCCCTCCTCACCTCCGTCTCCAGCTCAGAGTACTCGCTCACTCGCTCCACGGCCACAATGTTGGTCTCCAGCTCCGACGTCATCCTGACCAGCCAGTTGAGCGTCTGGGTCACCTGGACAGGAGCGGGTCCAAGACCAAGAGTTAGGGATCCTTAACCTAGACCATCGTTATGATGAGTTAGGGATCCTTAACCTAGACTATCGTTATGATGAGTTAGAGATCCTTAACCTAGACTATCGTTAGGATGAGTTAGGGATCCTTAACCTAGACTATCGTTAGGATGAGTTAGGGATCCTTAACCTAGACTATCGTTATGATGAGTTAGGGATCCTTAACCTAGACTATCGTTATGATGAGTTAGGGATCCTTAACCTAGACTATCGTTATGATGAGTTAGGGATCCTTAACCTAGACTATCGTTATGATGAGTTAGGGATCCTTAACCTAGACCATCGTTATGATGAGTTAGGGATCCTTAACCTAGACTATCGTTATGATGAGTTAGGGATCCTTAACCTAGACCATCGTTATGATGAGTTAGGGATCCTTAACCTAGACCATCGTTAGGATGAGTTAGGGATCCTTAACCTAGACTATCGTTAGGATGAGTTAGGGATCCTTAACCTAGACTATCGTTATGATGAGTTAGGGATCCTTAACCTAGACCATCGTTAGGATGAGTTAGGGATCCTTAACCTAGACTATCGTTATGATGAGTTAGGGATCCTTAACCTAGACTATCGTTATGATGAGTTAGGGATCCTTAAACCTAGACTATCGTTATGATGAGTTAGGGATCCTTAACCTAGACCATCGTTAGGATGAGTTAGGGATCCTTAACCTAGACTATCGTTATGATGAGTTAGGGATCCTTAACCTAGACCATCGTTATGATGAGTTAGGGATCCTTAACCCAGACTATCGTTATGATGAGTTAGGGATCCTTAACCTAGACCATCGTTATGATGAGTTAGGGATCCTTAACCTAGACTATCGTTGTGATGAGTTAGGGATCCTTAACCTAGACCATCGTTATGATGAGTTAGGGATCCTTAACCTAGACCATCGTTATGATGAGTTAGGGATCCTTAACCTAGACCATCGTTAGGATGAGTTAGGGATCCTTAACCTAGACCATCGTTAGGATGAGTTAGGGATCCTTAACCTAGACTATCGTTATGATGAGTTAGGGATCCTTAACCTAGACTATCGTTATGATGAGTTAGGGATCCTTAACCTAGACTATCGTTGTGATGAGTTAGGGATCCTTAACCTAGACCATCGTTATGATGAGTTAGGGATCCTTAACCTAGACTATCGTTATGATGAGTTAGGGATCCTTAACCTAGACTATCGTTATGATGAGTTAGGGATCCTTAACCTAGACTATCGTTATGATGAGTTAGGGATCCTTAACCTAGACTATCGTTATGATGAGTTAGGGATCCTTAACCTAGACTATCGTTATGATGAGTTAGGGATCCTTAAACCAGCCTTTTCCATCCCCACCATCCTTGGACTTCCATACTTTTCCTTTCACTGCGTCCTTGTATTCATATGATTCTCCAACAGGGTGTGGATGGCGTCCTTCAGATTTGGTGTGTAGTTTGGATAAAGTAATCCAAATAACCTTTAACATTGTCCCTAGTGTAATGAGTGTTTTTGTCTTCATGTGTAGTCGGAGTCGATATGTTTGCGTGACTATATGCGAGAGTGTGTGCGTGCGTGCATGTCTGGTTGTCTGTGTGCGCGCGTGCGTGCGTGCGTGTGCGTTACATTGAGAGAGTAGGATATGGACAGGCCGACCAGCCCACTGTCCAGCTTCTTCCTTGCGATGACGGCGAACAGAGCGGAGAAGAACACCACCAGGTTGCCTAGGAACTCCAGGCGGATCGCCAGCCATCTGTGGAACGCACGCAATCAAAGCCCGTCATTCTTGGCGGCTTGTCATTTCGATTAATTAACACAAAATGAGGGGGATATAGGCGGATATAGGTGCTCAGGATTGACTCCCGCTCGTGTGCCCCCAATCAGGGACTGCGTCGTAGTTAAAGATAGAAGTACACGCCACCGCTGGCTAAACCGTAGCGACGGGTGGAAAGGCTAACATAAGTAGTAATCACAGGCGAAGGTTGGCCGGAAACACACCCATAGGCGCAGTCACTGAACAGAAACACTCAATAACCCGACACACTAAAACAAGAGAGCGTGCACTATCGGAGTTTCTCGACCGTAAAGACGTCACGTTTTGTGACGCTGATTGTATGAAGTCGTTCTTTCTGTCAAGGCAAGTATCCCCCCGAAGACCATGAGGGGGAGATGTTACTAATCCGTCCAACGAAACGAGGATGTGAAGCCCAGTGATCGGGACGGTCCCCAGGCTAGCGCACCCAAGCCGAGGCAACGCTGATCTCCAGTACCTGTTGGACACGATCCAAGGGTAGACGCTCTTGATGTTCTCGTCCATGGTGGTCTCGTTGTGCTTGAGGAAGCGCTCCTGGTGGCCGTAGGCCCGGATGACCGACAGCCCCGCCACCGTCTCGCCGAAGTGGGAGTAGATGGGCGAGCGGGATACCGAGTCCAGCCGCCGCAGCTGCCTGGAGGTGCCCACGTAGAACCTCTGGGGGCGGTAAACACCAGCATGCTCTCAGGGGTTCAAACACACGTCTCAACGAGGGTCACTACCGTAAAGTGTATAGTAGTCATTCCTTCACACCGACGGTTTAAGAGATTTTGAATCTCCTCCTCATTATTTTAACTAAAAGCTGGATCCATGATTAGTTCATATCTCTATTTCATGATGCAATACCGTTCAAAGATATTAAAACTATGATATTGAATAAGTGGCCAGCCCTACTTTATAGTATGCAGTGTATTGTTTAGTTTGTTTATCAGATACGGGCGAGGTATTGGTGAGTGAAACCTGTGATCAACTCCAAGCCAGAGGATTATGGGCTTCAACCCCGATGTCAGGGGACTACCTACCCTCACCTCTCTACCTACCCTCACTAACTACCCTCACCTCTCTACCTACCCTCACTAACTACCCTCACCTCTCTACCTACCCTCACCTCTCTACCTACCCTCACTAACTACCCTCACCTCTCTACCTACCCTCACTAACTACCCTCACCTCACTAACTACCCTCACTAACTACCCTCACCTCTCTACCTACCCTCACCTCTCTACCTACCCTCACCTCTCTACCTACCCTCACCTCTCTACCTACCCTCACTAACTACCCTCACCTCACTAACTACCCTCACTAACTACCCTCACCTCTCTACCTACCCTCACCTCTCTACCTACCCTCACCTCTCTACCTACCCTCACTAACTACCCTCACCTCTCTACCTACCCTCACCTCACTACCTACCCTCACTAACTACCCTCACCTCTCTACCTACCCTCACTACCTACCCTCACCTCTCTACCTACCCTCACTAACTACCCTCACCTCTCTACCTACCCTCACTAACTACCCTCACCTCTCTACCTACCCTCACCTCTCTACCTACCCTCACTAACTACCCTCACCTCTCTACCTACCCTCACTAACTACCCTCACCTCTCTACCTACCCTCACCTCTCTACCTACCCTCTCTACCTACCCTCACCTCTCTACCTACCCTCACTAACTACCCTCACCTCTCTACCTACCCTCACTAACTACCCTCACCTCTCTACCTACCCTCACCTCTCTACCTACCCTCACCTCTCTACCTACCCTCACTAACTACCCTCACCTCTCTACCTACCCTCACCTCACTACCTACCCTCACTAACTACCCTCACCTCTCTACCTACCCTCACTACCTACCCTCACCTCTCTACCTACCCTCTCTACCTACCCTCACCTCTCTACCTACCCTCACCTCTCTACCTACCCTCACCTCTCTACCTACCCTCACCTCTCTACCTACCCTCACTAACTACCCTCACCTCTCTACCTACCCTCACTAACTACCCTCACCTCACTACCTACCCTCACTAACTACCCTCACCTCTCTACCTACCCTCACTAACTACCCTCACCTCTCTACCTACCCTCACTAACTACCCTCACCTCACTAACTACCCTCACCTCTCTACCTACCCTCACTAACTACCCTCACCTCTCTACCTACCCTCACTAACTACCCTCACCTCTCTACCTACCCTCACCTCTCTACCTACCCTCACCTCTCTACCTACCCTCACCTCTCTACCTACCCTCACCTCTCTACCTACCCTCACCTCCTACCCTCACCTCACTAACTACCCTCACTAACTACCCTCACCTCTCTACCTACCCTCACTAACTACCCTCACCTCTCTACCTACCCTCACCTCTCTACCTACTCTCACTAACTACCCTCACCTCTCTACCTACCCTTACCTCTCTAACTACCCTCACCTCTCCACCTACCCTCACCTCTCCACCTACCCTCACTACCTACCCTCACCTCTCTACCTACCCTCACCTCACTACCTACCCTCACTAACTACCCTCACCTCTCTACCTACCCTCACTAACTACCCTCACCTCTCTACCTACCCTCACTACCTACCCTCACCTCTCTACCTACCCTCACCTCTCTACCTACCCTCACCTCTCTACCTACCCTCACCTCTCCACCTACCCTCACCTCTCCACCTACCCTCACCTCCTACCCTCACCTCCTACCCTCACCTCCTACCCTCACCTCCTACCCTCACCTCTCCACCTACCCTCACCTGTGCATAGAAGTCCATCAACAAAGCCTCTGCTAAATCTTAAAATAATCAAATAGAAGGGGAGGAATACTTTGGAGCATTGCCTTTTCTAAGTTTGAGATTCTATTCATACGATTGGTGTGCATTTGTAAAAATAAAAATAAAAATAAATTAAAAAAGCAGCCCGTCGAAACGCACCTGTACAAAGTAATAAACCACCGCGAGGGGTATGATGACGACGGCGAAGGTGGGTGTGGTCAGACAGATGACGAAGAGCGTCCCGACAACGCCCAGAAGACAGAGAATCCAGGAGCGGAAACACTGCGGGAGGGCCTCGTCCACCGTGAAGATATCCTGCAGCACGGGGGGCACAATGCAACATGGGAGCTGTGTGGAGTTCTGTGGAGCATTAGTCTCTAGTTGAAGATATCCTGCAGCACGGGGGGCACAATGCAACATGGGAGCTCTGTGGAGTTCTGTGGAGCATTAGTCTCTAGTTGAAGATATCCTGCAGCACGGAGAGGGCACAATGCAACATGGGAGCTGTGTGGAGTTCTGTGGAGCATTAGTCTCTAGTTGAAGATATCCTGCAGCACGGAGGGCACAATGCAACATGGGAGCTGTGTGGAGCATTAGTCTCTAGTTTCACGATTAATGAAACATTACTACCTACATTAACTAATATTATATATACATCAGTAACTACTATAACAATGCTACTACATGGTGATGTGACGTTGTGATGTACAGCTCTTATGGTTGGACGTCGACACCACCCAAGGGGGTTTACGGACCCGTACGTCCTCGCGGACCCTCCTTACGTCCACCGCCAGGGCCTGACGCGCGCCTCCCAAAAACGTTAACCTTGCGTCGAGGCGTGATCGGTCCACTAACGTAAACCCGACGCAGAACCAAAACAGGTTTGCGACTGCGTGGTCATTGCGTTGCGTCATGTTGAGCCGTAACTATGCCTTAACCAAGTGAGACTCTGTCCACCCTGATGTATGACAGAGAAGGTGAGGGCGAGGTTTAGAAGGTTCTTGTAAAAGCCAATCAGTATCCCACCGAGTGGTAATAATAGAGGCATATTAATGCTATTTCTGAAGGACAAATTACACTCAGGGACCTTCATGTACACAGGTTAGTAATACTATGCATAACTCTTCCATGAAGCAAATAGCTGATTTTTTTTTCTTAAAAAATAAATAATAATCTTTAATTCCTAGTTCCTTAATTCCTACTAGTTAGGGTCTGAGGGTTAGGTTCAGGGTCAGGGACTCTGGGTCAGGGTCAGGGACTCAGGGTTAGGGTCAGGGTCAGGGACTCAGGGTTAGGTTCAGGGTCAGGGACTCAGGGTTAGGTTCAGGGTCAGGGACTCAGGGTTAGGGTCAGGGTCAGGGACTCAGGGTTAGGTTCAGGGTCAGGGACTCAGGGTTAGGTTCAGGGTCAGGGACTCGGGGTCAGGGTCAGGGACTCAGGGTTAGGGTCAGGGACTCAGGGTTAGGGTTAGGGTCAGGGGCTCAGGGTTAGGGTCAGGGGCTCAGGGGCTCAGGGTTAGGGTCAGGGTCAGGGTTAGGGTCAGGGTCAGGGTCAGGGTTAGGGTCAGGGGCTCAGGGTTAGGGTCAGGGTCAGGGTTAGGGTTAGGGTCAGGGACTCGGGGTTAGGGTTAGGGTCAGGGACTCGGGGTTAGGGTTAGGTTCAGGGACTCAGGGTCAGGGTTAGGGTCTCGGGGTTAGGGTCAGGGGCTCAGGGTTAGGGTCAGGGTCAGGGTTAGGGTTAGGGTCAGGGACTCGGGGTTAGGGTTAGGGTTAGGTTCAGGGACTCAGGGTCAGGGTCAGGGTCTCGGGGTTAGGGTTAGGGTCAGGGTCAGGGGCTCAGGGTTAGGGTCAGGGTCAGGGTCTCGGGGTTAGGGTTAGGGTCAGGGACTCGGGGGTAGGTTCAGGGTCAGGGGCTCAGGGTTAGGGTCAGGGGCTCAGGGTTAGGTTCAGGGACTCAGGGTTAGGGTCAGGGACTCGGAGGTAGGTTCAGGGTCTTGACTACGTCTCCAGCCCCACCTTGGCGAAGCGGTTGACCACCCGGCCGGTGGGCGTGGTGTCGAAGAAGACCATGGGCACCCTTAGGAGGGTGTGGAGCAGCCGAGAGTGAAGGATACTGGAGGCCGAGACGGAGCCCTCCGCCATGAACAGGGTGCCCAGGAACACAAACAGACCTGAGGGGGGGGGGGGGGAGACTTAATAGTTACCCATATTTTTGATATATATGCACCCATATTATTACATTTCCGTACCACTTTGTTCCACTTTGCCGTTCACATACCTCCATGCGTCTGTGCTGCAGCGAATGGACTCACCACAATAGGTCTCCATGGAAACAGATGTGATGGCATGAATAAATCAGTAATTTCCATTGCTTGCTTATTTCCCCAATAGCAATAATAACAACGACAATACTGGTCACGAGAAAATGCACTTGGACACAGTGATTGTTACCTCAATTCTAATCACAACGACCCTGTTGGCCCTGATTGTATTCCTCAAAGAAAGCCTGGGTCTGTCTGACTCTGTCTCTCTGTGTGTCTCTGTGTGTGTTTCTCTGTCTCTCTGTCCTCTGATAACACATGCCCAACGTGATGTCACTTTGTCGCTCCAAATATGTCGCCTTTAAAGTAGGACGGTAAGGCATTTCTTTCTGATGTTTTTTCTTTTTGTCATATTTTTTGAAATTTCTCTTCATCTCGACAGCAATCAACCTATAATATGTTACGGCAAACAAAAATAAACTTTAAAAAATGAGCTCTATGCATGTTTTGGGGGAGAGGCTTTGAAGGGGAGGTTGATTGGTCTCCTACAAATGCTGACCACACACACACACACACACACACACACACACACACACACACACACACACACACACACACCTTACCCTGCGCCACTCCCAGGGCACCAAACACTCCCACGCGGGTGTCCCTCTTGGAGGCGGGGTATGTCATGTTGAAGTAGTCCACAGAGTCCGTGGTCCAGTCGCTCAGCCACAGGTTCTGGCCGATGAAGGCGACGTTCTGGACCAGGTACATCAGGAACATCATGGTGGAGTAGCCCCATCCAACGGCTCGCAGGTACTGCAGGTACATCGAGAACTTGACCTGCACAGAGGACCGGGGCCGGGACGCCACAGACAGGTTTCAGACTAAACTGAATGCAGGTTGTGTGTGTGTGAGGGATTTTGTGTGCGGGTCACTCTCCAGTACCTGTCCTGTTTCCATGGTTTCTTTCTCTATGAGCCTCTGGCCTTTCTTCATATCTGTAGCAAGCTCTTTCTTTGGCGATGAGCTGTTTGACCGCAATCTCACACTGTAGTAGAGTGGGCATGAGAGATGGGCAGGGGGGGGGGATCAAACAAAGAGGAACAACATGAAGTGGGATGTTCACTTATAACCAAAGAAAAACACATGGAAGACTACATTCTGGTGCTGGTGGAAGCTCACTTAGCCTCCAACCCAGGGGTCCCAGGGCCACTCAACCTCCGCCCCGTCGACCATCGAGCCACCGACCCACGGCTCTAAAACTCACCCCGGACAGGGCTTCCTGTGAGCGATGAGTCCCTCACAGGAGTCGTCGATGGCTCGTGACAGATAATCGGCTTTTAGTGAACGCCAAGGATCCTCTTCTAAAGCGTCTGCCATTCTCGTCGTGCGATTACTAGACAGTGGTACTTTCTTGATAAACTCTCTCAAAGACGCGTTTATTTTTTCCATCTTGCCTGAGCACTTAGTCCAGCATATCCACAGCACGACTTCAAAAGGAGAAAGGGGTGCGTAGGCGTAATTCATACTGGTTTAAAAATAAAAAAACAAAACTGGAGCAAGAGTTTTGTTCGAAAGTTCAGTGATTGAAACAAATAAAAGCCTGCCTGGGCTATTGAAGTTTTACGGCGGGCCTCCCTACCACTGTCATCCACCTACCCGACGTCAAGTGGACCGGGTTGGATTCACTGCGGGTCTCTCTTCTTACTGTCCTTCTCAACACTCTCTGATATCACTAAAAGGCTAGCAGCTCGAAAACAAGGGGTATTTAGAATATAACAAATGTATGATTAATCGCGAGTTAACTGTGACATTAATGCGATTAAATATTGTAATCGCTTGAGAGAACTAATATATATATATATATATATAGAAATAGAATTGTATTTTTTTTCTCAGTAATGCTTTTGCGGGCCATAAATCAACTCGTGGCGGGCCGCCTAGTGGGGACCACTGCTCTATCTGTATGGGTTACTATCTGTATGGGTTACTATTGCTATAGTCATTGTCGTATCCGTTTTCATTTAACTCTCCTGTTGTTTTGTAACTGGAGCTGTTGAAACTCACTGATGGGCACATTGGAAACCAACCGAAAGAAAAAACTAAAACGCTGATTTGATAACAAATAAACAAACTAAAAATAAACCCTGGTATCTGGGGGTTAAGGCGTGTAACAGCACTTCAATTTGTGGTTGCTTCAATATTGATTGTATGCTTTTGATTGTTTTCGGCCTCGCTCACACTGTGTTGGTTTAGAAGCACCTGCCCCTTCAATAATGCAAACGAGAAATTCCCAGACCATCTCCTGGTGTTCTATTCTTTCCTCTCTCTCCAGCTCCCTCCTCCTCTCTGACTCCTCCCACAGCCCCCTCCTCCTCTCTGACTCCTCCCACAGTCCCTAGCCCCCTCCTCCTCTCTGACTCCTCCCACAGTCCCACAGCCCCCTCCTCCTCTCTGACTCCTCCCACAGCCCCCTCCTCCTCTCTGACTCCTCCCACAGCCCCCTCCTCCTCTCTGACTCCTCCCACAGCCCCCTCCTCCTCTCTGACTCCTCCCACAGTCCCACAGCCCCCTCCTCCTCTGACTCCTCCCACAGTCCCACAGCCCCCTCCTCCTCTCTGACTCCTCCCACAGTCCCACAGCCCCCTCCTCTCTGACTCCTCCCACAGTCCCTAGCCCCCTCCTCCTCTCTGACTCCTCCCACAGCCCCCTCCTCCTCTCTGACTCCTCCCACAGTCCCACAGCCCCCTCCTCCTCTCTGACTCCTCCCACAGTCCCCTCCTCCTCTCTGACTCCTCCCACAGTCCCCTCCTCCTCTCTGACTCCTCCCACAGTCCCACAGCCCCCTCCTCCTCTCTGACTCCTCCCACAGTCCCACAGCCCCCTCCTCCTCTCTGACTCCTCCCACAGTCCCCTCCTCCTCTCTGACTCCTCCCACAGTCCCCTCCTCCTCTCTGACTCCTCCCACAGTCCCTAGCCCCCTCCTCCTCTCTGACTCCTCCCACAGTCCCTAGCCCCCTCCTCCTCTCTGACTCCTCCCACAGTCCCTAGCCCCCTCCTCTCTGACTCCTCCCACAGTCCCCTCCTCCTCTCTGACTCCTCCCACAGTCCCTAGTCCCCTCCTCCTCTCTGACTCCTCCCACAGTCCCTAGCCCCCTCCTCCTCTCTGACTCCTCCCACAGTCCCTAGCCCCCTCCTCCTCTCTGACTCCTCCCACAGTCCCCTCCTCTCTGACTCCTCCCACAGTCCCCTCCTCCTCTCTGACTCCTCCCACAGTCCCCTCCTCCTCTCTGACTCCTCCCACAGTCCCTAGCCCCCTCCTCCTCCTCTCTGACTCCTCCCACAGTCCCTAGCCCCCTCCTCCTCCTCTCTGACTCCTCCCACAGTCCCCTCCTCCTCTCTGACTCCTCCCACAGTCCCCTCCTCCTCTCTGACTCCTCCCACAGTCCCTAGCTCCCAGCTTCTCTGACTCCTCCCACAGTCCCTAGCCCCCTCCTCCTCTCTGACTCCTCCCACAGCCCCCTCCTCCTCTCTGACTCCTCCCAGTCCCTAGCCCCCTCCTCCTCTGACTCCTCCCCAGCCCCCATCCCCCCCCTCCTCCTCCTCCTCTCCGACCCAGTGGTGCTGGCTCACCTGCCCCCCCTCCTCCTCTCTGACTCCTCCCAGTCCCTAGCCCCCTCCTCCCTGACTCCTCCCCCAGCCCCCTCCCCTTCTCCGACCCAGTGGTGCTGGCTCACCTCCCCTGGCTCCGCAGGCTGCGGCGGATGCTGCCCTCCCTCTTCAGCGTGCCCGTCACCACGTCCTCGGGGGCGCAGTCGGCCTGGAGGTCCTCCCCTCCGGAGACCTCCTCCTCCTCCTCCACCTCCACCCCAACGGCCTCTGATTGGACAGAGATGGGGTTGGATGGGTTTCACCCGACGCAGAGACACAGACACGCGCAACGAGAGAACCTCACGATTACAATGAGGCCATTTAGCAGACGCTTTTATCCGACGCTCGGTCCCTGTGATGCCCGTTTACTGTAATTACAATATTACAGTACATTGTAACTGATATCATGATCACCATGGGAACATAATGCAACTATAATGCAAGAGATGATTATAACACGACTTTGATAAATAGGCTGATCGATTGTGATTGGTCCCTTAAGGCTTTCAGCGGTCTGCTATCGGCAGACCGCTGCCTCGGATGGTATTCCCAACCACAGCATCCGTCGGACTATTCACTTTTTAAAAAGGATACAATACAATTATTTTAATATCAATCAAACATCTTGTTGCTTGGATATCTGGTGTCAAATTAAACATTTATTGGTCATTATTACGAAATAAACACTGAGAGAATCATCAAATCCCCCGTCTGTACATTATCCCTCAGTTAACACACACACACACACACACACACACACACACACACACACACACACACACACACACACACACACACACACACACACACACACACACACACACACACACACACACACACACACACACACACACACACACCTGCTGCCGGGGCCTGCTGCCGGTTCTCCTCCTTGGCGTACGTGTCCAGGAACTCGGAGAAGGCCCCCTTGGTGGCCCGCAGGCTCTGGTAGGACCCCACCTCCGACACCGCCCCCTCCACCAGCACCACGATCTCATCCACGTAGGGCAGGAAGCTCACCCCGTGGGTCACCAGGATGCGCGTCTGCACGCACAACAACAGAGAGACTGGGGGTCAGGGGGGGGCCAGGGGGGGGGGTCATGGGGGTCAGGGGGGGGGCGCTCAGGGGAGGGCCAGCTCTGGTATTCCTTTGGGGGGGGGGGGGTTCCTTTGGGGGGGGGGTTTTCCTTTCCATTATTGCATTCCAATAATATTTGAAACTGAGTGGAGAAGAGCGGACAGAGCGATCTGACGTTCCGGATCGTTTTGGAGATAAGGACTTGGACTGGCTGTGGCTGGTTCATCGTTGGCTCCAGATGAACATAGAAGAGAATAAAGGAGAACGGAGGGCGGTTTGAGTTTGTACATTTCTTTAGGTTCGGCCATGCCTCACCTTGTCTTTAAGAAGGCCCTTGGGGCCGATGACCTCCCTGAAGAGGTGCTTCCCCACGTGGGAGTCCACGGCCGACAGCGGGTCGTCCAGCAGGTAGATGTCCGAGTGGCTGTAGGCCGCCCGGGCCAGGCTGATACGCTGCTTCTGCCCTCCAGACAGGTTAATACCCTGGAGGACGGGAGAGAGAGGGGAGAGGAGGAGAGGGGAGGGGGGAGAGGAGAGAGGGGAGAGGGGAGAGGAGAGGAGAGAGGAGAGAGGAGAGAGGAGAGAGGAGAGGGGAGAGGGAAGGAGAGGGGAGAGGGAGAGGAGAGGAGAGAGGGGAGAGGGAAGGAGAGGGAGAGGGGAGAGGGAAGGAGAGGGAGAGGGGAGAGGGGAGAGGAGAGAGGAGAGGAGAGGAGAGGAGAGACAAGAGGAGACAAGAATAAGACGAGGCGAGACAGGAGAGAAGAGGAGAAGTTCCCGACCAGAGAGAAGAAGAGAGGAGAAAAGAAGAAGAAGATCAAATGAATGCTGGCACACTCGAGCACACAGAAAAACAACCAGTTATTTCTGCGCATGCTGCTCCTTGGAGTCCGACGCGGCTCAACGAGAGGAGGCTCCCTCTGCAGTCTCACCTTCTCCCCGATCTCCGTGAGGTCGCGGCCGGGCAGCAGCTCCAGGTCGGGGCCCAGGGCGCAGGCGTCCAGCACCCCCTGGAAGCGGTCGCTGTCGTGGGGGCCACCAAACAGGATGTTGTCCCTGAGGGTGGCGTTCTGGATCCAGGCCTGCTGGGGCACGTAGGCTACTGAACCCTGGGGAGAGGGGACAGAAAGATCATTCACACTCATTTATTATTCAGAGTCAGGTGCTTTATCCCTCACTGATAAATGTAACCGATGAGTTGGTAGGGGTTACAGATCTTGTTTGAGTCCAATCTTGTTCAGGGATCCTACCCCTGGACTTTGGACACTGGGGATCAAACCCAGATCCATTCCACTAACCAGGAGACTATCCTGCCCATCATCGTCTTAATATACTTATATACTGAAATTATTTATTTTGGTAGATGGGTGTAATGATCTCAACAGCTTTTAATTTAGAATGTGAATGTGAACGAACGCAAAGGATTCCTCAGTGTGTGAGTGACAGCGTGTGAGTGACAGCGTGTGAGTGACAGCGACCTGCAGGTTGACGAAGCCCTTGACGCTGTGGAGCTCCCCGAGGATGGCCGAGATGAGGGAGGACTTCCCAGAGCCCACCGCCCCCACCACCGCCACCAGCTTACCCCGCCCCACATCCAGGGAGATGCTGAGACACACACACACACACACACAATGCATACGTTGCCATGCCTACTGAAGGGGTGTATTATAGCGTGTATGACGGGGGCCAGGGGCCGTGATGGATTCGATCAGCACGCTCACTTCTTCAGCACAGGATCCACTTCTTTCTCCCAAGTGAAGGTTCCGTCACAGATGCTCACCGCTGTGTCTGAAAGGAGGAAAATGCAGGGTGGAGAGGGTGAGAGTCACACAAAAAGGTCACACACACACACACACACACGAGGAGGCAGACTCACTGAAGCTGGAGTCATGGCGCACGATGTCCGGGTCCAGGTCGTCACCCCCCAGGAACTTTTCGAGGCGCTTCTTCGACACTGCCGTCTAAACATAAACAAACAAATACACCCAAGTACTTATTCAACTATCTCCATGTATGAGTGTGTGTTTGGAACAGCGAATGTGTGTGTTTGAGTGTAACAGTTTGTGTGTGTGCGTGGCGTGTGTGTTTGAGACAAGGAAATGGAAAAACATTAAGTAAGGTTACCAGGCTAAATAATGAAAACCAAAAAACGACCTTCATTATATTGCTCGTGCAACATTTTAACCACTAGGTGGCAGAGTAGACAACAGGTTCATGACATGACTAACACCGTGTCTTCAACCCCACAGAGGGCAGTGGGTCTGTCCTTAACACACATTAACATCAGTGTCATGGGTCCTCAAAGAACATCCTGTCACAGGAGCGACAGGGTGTCCGTATACAATACGAGTAGATCACTTGAAATCCAATTTCACCTGCATGTCATAACGATCACTCCAGTGCAAGGCTTGACGGTGTAGGGTGTCGTGGAACTAATGACAAAAACTTGTTTCCATGGCTAGCCATTTCACACTACTTTCTCAGGGACTCGTTTTGCCAAGTCAAACAGATTAGCTGTGGTGTCAGACTGGTTCTTTGTAGTTTGGGGCATAGTTTCAGGGGATAAACATACTCTGTGAGTGAGTGAGTGAGTGAGTGAGTGAGTGAGTGAGTGAGTGAGTGAGTGAGTGAGTGAGTGAGTGAGTGAGTGAGTGAGTGAGTGAGTTTCCGTACACACCTGCACCATGATGGCGATGAGCATTGGCAGCATTGTGAGGGGGAAGCGCAGGATGTTGAAGAGCGCGATGGAGGTGAAGGCCTTCTCTGCGTCCAGCACGTTCTCCGAACTCACAGCAACAAACACCCCGAACGTGGCCAGGGAGACCTGCAGCCAACGCACGCACACACTGAGTGAATGTCCTACCACACGCTCTTGCTACTTTCCTTTCATTCTTCATCGTTCACTATTACTCTGTACCTATTCATTTTGCATGTCTTTCATTTACAAATGTATACATATTTGTTTGCTACAACTCATCAGGGGCGTTTCTAGGTTTCTGAAACATCCATGATGGTTTAGCCCAGAGGGAAAACGGCACATTATTCCGATGCAATATTTTCATAATGCTTTACCTAAATAAACTAAATACGCAGTTTATTATAGCTTTAAATAGCTACCCTGACTGCTGTGCTGCCTATCCCCAAACATCTGAAGTTCCATTCAAGTTATTTCAGAGTAAAATGAATACAATGGAGACAGACCATCCATCCATCCATCCATCCATCCATCCATCCATCCATCCATCCATCCGACTGGGGATAGGATAGATTCATTCACTTGAGGTGGTAAACAGTCTGGTTATGTTTTAAACTGTTTATTCTCTTTCCAGAAGGACCATCTAGGACTAAGCTACTTTATTTTGAGATGCTCCAGGAGTCCCGATGTCTTTCTAAATAATTAACTACCATTAGTGACTAGAATCATTTTATCACTTCTAGACTGAATTCAATTAATGCATTCCATAGCAACCAGTAAATATACCAGTAAATATCGAAAGATATATATATATTTTTTTACCAGAGATTTATTCAGGGCTTTAGCCCCGAACAAAGCCTGCAATTCATATTGTGTACATAATGTATACTTTCCATGTATTTATATTTTGCTGTTGTCGGGCACTTCTCAATTACTGTGCTATACTTCCTGCCATGAACCCCTAGTTCCTTATGTTATTTATCTAAGCCTGTCTACTTGTGCCTCGTCAGTCCCCGTCCCTGGACCCACCAAAGAAGGGGCGCAGTAGAAGATGAAGGTGGAGAAGATGAAGGTGGAGAAGGAGTTGAGGTACTAGGACCTACCAAAGAAGGGGCGCAGTAGAAGATGAAGGTGGAGAAGGAGTTGAGGTAGGCAAACTTCCTCATGACCTGCAGCTCCTGGCCACGGATGCCTTCCACCTGAGTTTGGAAGGACGGCTCCCAGGCAAACAGCTTCAGGATCTGGGGCGGAAACAAACGTATGGACATGAGGAACCTCAGGGTTCTGCTGACGTGGCCCATGAGGAACCTCAGGGTTCTGCTGACGTGGCCCATGAGGAACCTCAGGGTTCTGCTGATGGGGCCATGAGGAACCTCAGGGTTCTGCTGGCGGGGCCATGAGGAACCTCAGGGTTCTGCTGACGGGGATCATGAGGAACCTCAGGGTTCTGCTGGCGGGGCCATGAGGAACCTCAGGGTTCTGCTGGCGGGGCCATGAGGAACCTCAGGGTTCTGCTGGCGGGGGTCATGAGGAACCTCAGGGTTCTGCTGACGGGGATCATGAGGAACCTCAGGGTTCTGCTGACGGGGATCATGAGGAACCTCAGGGTTCTGCTGACGGGGATCATGAGGAACCTCAGGGTTCTGCTGACGGGGATCATGAGGAACCTCAGGGTGCTGCTGGCGGGGCCATGAGGAACCTCAGGGTTCTGCTGACGGGGGTCATGAGGAACCTCAGGGTTCTGCTGGCGGGGGTCATGAGGAACCTCAGGGTTCTGCTGACGGGGATAATGAGGAACCTCAGGGTTCTGCTGACGGGGATCATGAGGAACCTCAGGGTTCTGCTGGCGGGGCCATGAGGAACCTCAGGGTTCTGCTGACGGGGGTCATGAGGAACCTCAGGGTTCTGCTGGCGGGGGTCATGAGGAACCTCAGGGTTCTGCTGACGGGGATCATGAGGAACCTCAGGGTTCTGCTGACGGGGATCATGAGGAACCTCAGGGTTCTGCTGACGGGGATCATGAGGAACCTCAGGGTTCTGCTGGCGGGGGTCATGAGGAACCTCAGGGTTCTGCTGACGGGGTCATGAGGAACCTCAGGGTTCTGCTTTCACAACATGACCGACCATCACCGTCACACTCACCTTCATGCCGTTGAGGATTTCGTTCATGATTTTCAGCCTCTTGTCTTTGTGCTCCATGTTCTTAATCTGAATGCAGGGAAACACAAAAGATAAGGATTTGGAGATTTGATCTCAATAAGGCCCTCAAGCCATTGCTATTGAGAGAACAGACAACTCAGGGGTATACAATTAAATTCAATGGCAATTCAATGCTTGTGTGCGTGCATGCGTTTGTGTGTGTGCGCATAAGAGCGTGTGCATATGTGTGCAGGATTGTGTGTTTGTGTGCCTGCCTGTGCATGCGTTCCTTTGTGAGCATATCAATGCCTATGTGTGTATCAATGTGTGCAAGTGCCTGTGTGAGTGCGAGAAGTAGTGAGTGCTTGCGACACACACACACACACACACACACACACACACACACACACACACACACACACACACACACACACACACACACACACACACACACACACACACACACACACACACACACACACACACACACACACACACACACACACACACTCCTGACCTGCAGCTTCCTGGCCTTGGTGGCGAGGAACCCGTTGATGGGCACCATGAGCACCATGACGGCCAGGCCGGCCAGCACCGACGGGCCCAGCTCCAGCCACAGGAACACGATGGCCAGGAGGATCTGCAGGGGGCAGGACCACAGCAGGTGGATGAAGCTGAAGATGTCGTTGAAGCGCTGGGCGTCGGCAGACATGAGGTTCACCGTCTCCCCCACTGTGGTCTCCTTGCGGGAGCTGTTGGACACCACCAGCGCCTGCGGGGGGGGGGAGAAAGCCGTGAGGAAGACTGAAGAAGTGGACCCAGGAGACCGAGAACGACGCACCGTGGTCAATCGGTACTTGCGTTTAAACCATCTGTACATTCGATGGTCAGCCGATGTATCACCGGGTTTCACTTTATGTACACACTGGTGCAGTTCAAAACTTTCAAAACGTGCTTCTTTGTATTGCTGGTTTGGCGTCCGGTGTTGCTCCTTCTTTGTATTGCTGGTTTGGCGTCCGGTGTTGCTCCTTCTTTGTATTGCTGGTTTGGCGTCCGGTGTTGCTGCCTGCAGAAGCTCTTCCAAACAACTTCACACTCGACAATCCCCTTCCTCTGCAATCCACCCAGCGGTGCAGCGCCCCCTCCGTGCCCGTTCAGAACAACCCAGGGCACCACACTGCCTTGGGTCTGCAGCGCTACACCTCCCAGGGGGTCCTGCTCCAGACCCGGTCTGATCCGGTACTGCTGCTTCACGAGAAGCGCTCATTATACCAACATTGCACTCGACAGTGAAACTTCCCTTCATCAGTAATAGCCCGCCGAGTGTGTGGTCGATTAGGATGAATGGTTGTAGAGAACAGGACTGACAGACACACTCCTCTAACTAGATTAAGAGATTGAGATCTCTAATTAGATTGAGAGATTAAGATCTCTAATTAGATTGACAGATATAGATCTCTAATTAGATTAGATAGAGAGATAGAAATCTCTATGTAGCACACTTACAAATAACATGCCACTTTATATTTATATACATTTATTTAATATCTATCCCCTTCTTGTGTATTTTATAAATATTGTTTATGACACGTTAAATTATTGTTGTTTTGTGTTATGTGTATTTGTATGATGTGTCGTACTTGCTTTTCTTATTTATTTACTTTTTTTGTTCGAAATAAAGGCGAAATTAACTTTAATTCTCACTAAACAAATCCCTTCACACTTCCGTCTCTGACGACGACCACAACCTGTGAAAGTGCTGAGTATGGTTGTTTTTTTTGTCTAGTACAGCCGATTTGACCGAGTTGTTGGAGGAAGAAAAGAAATCGCTGCACAATGGTGACGTGTTGTACTGGAACCACAACGGCCAAGAGCTGACAGCGTCTTTCAGCTCCAAGAGAAAAGTCAACCTTGTTCAGGGGGATGGCGGCCGGCCGTACCAACCTTCTTGTACACGGCGGCCATGATGGAGGTGCGGACCTTCATGCCCAGGACGAAGCAGCGCTGGAAGTACTGCTGGAGGAACAGGGACTGGAGGACCGCCACCAGAACCAGCAGCACAGAGTACATGTAGCCGTGCCAGTCAGGGGCCTCTTCGTTCTTGGTGAAGGAGATCATCAGCCTGAAATAGTGCGTGAATGGAGTTTTTAGAGCAAATAATCGTTACCATGGGAACGGGGCTAGCGTGTGGGTGGATGTTCAATTGTATCCACGTAAATTAATGAGGACGCAATTAAAGAATCAACACGACAATAACAAGACAAACTTACGATAATGAATAAATAAGTTAAAAGTATCAATAAAACCAAAAATGTAAAAAGGTAATACTTGGATTCTCTGCGGTGCACTGCTGTGCTAAACCCTAGATTTTGCTCATAGACAAAACAAATCCTTTATCTCTCAAAAGCTAGGATAACAATGCTATATCTTCCTTAAGAGGTTAACTATTGAGGAACTGTGCCAAGTTCCCAGAAGTTTACTTTTGCAGATTAATAATTCAAAAAGAGGATATGTTGAGTCAGAATTCAGGAGAAGACATAACGTTCAGTCTCATATACTAACTTTTCATACACCGCCTATCCTCAGTTAAAGAGAATGACGACTCGGAGATAATCCAACCATGGATGCAATTCCAATTTCTTTCCATCGTCAATTTGTATGAGATAATGCAAACAACTTCATATAGCAAGGACTTTATAGGATTACATCAAAACTATTGTATTCTGTAGTACACAATGTATTTTTTCATTTGCGTTAGCATTTACCCTTAACGTGTATTGAAGTAATAGACTTTCTCTACATCAACACCTCATAAAAGTGTGCTAACCCATGACTACAGTAGGCTTTTTATCAGTGACGTATGTGACACTTCTGAACGATGACATAACTGCTTGTCCCTTTACGGAACTACGGATGGCAGAGAGTTCCTTGTACCCTGCAGAGTGTCAAATGTTCTGCTAGCATCAGCAAACACAAAGAACATTTATGTTTAACAAGGACTTGGGACATACAGTGTGGGACCTAGAATGCTATGCTAATTTCCCCAGATCTCCGCACTCAGGTTGACGTGCTAGAACGGGCCTTTTGACTCAGAGCGATTGAGTACTTTAAGAAAAGTGTATTTCGAGATCAGTCAAAGGTTACTTGACATGATGTCTATAATGTGTGACTAGCCTGGTGACTAAAACAGCATGTTTCTTTTAGGATTCATTGTAATCTTTAACAGTAGATAGGCCTATCTTAAATCCTTATTTTGAAAACGAATAAGAAAAACAGATTTTAAAATGACTCGTTTGAATGATTGACTGAAGGAATACTTAAAAAAGACTCACTTCAGGAGTTGAGGACTGACGAAGGCTAGCAGGTCCTGAAGGAGCTTGAAGAACGCCGACTCGATCAGAGTTCTCTTGAAGCACTTGAAGATGGTGAAGATGAGCCACCCCTGAGGGTAGTTCTCATCTTCCTTCACCTTTTCTTCCTTCCCTTTCTTGCCCTTCTTGTCCTTCTTCTTCCCCTCCATTTCCTCCTTAAATGAGATGGGAAAGTTGAGTAATAACTCATCATAATACCAATAACAATAGGCACCTGCTCCTGGACACAGCCCCTCTGCCTCTGGAACCGAAGCAGTGCCTTACGGTCCTCCCAATCTATACAATCATCACAACCTCCACATCCCTTCACCGTTGTGCCGTTAACATCTACCATGACACGCACACCCATGTGTGTGTGTGTGCGCGCGTTTCATATGCACCATCATCAGTACGTCTTGGCTGACGCCGTTCTGCTTGGCGGGCCGGGGATCGGACTTCTTCTTGGCGTAGCGGAGGCGGGCGGCGCCCAGCTGCGACTCCATGTGGGAGTGGAAGTGGCGGTGGATCTGGCTGGTGCTGTCCGCCTCCTTCAGCTCCCACAGGTCCTCCTGCACCAGCGGCCGCTTGTAGCCGTTCACCACCATGCTAACACCACCGGACAGGGGGGGGGGGTCAGAGAGCCGCCGGGGGGTACCCCGGGAGTGAGGTCTGTGTGTGTGTCTGTGTGCGTGTGTACCTGTTGAACCAGTTGAAGGTGATTCTACTTAGGAAGGCCGCCCCTGCCTCTGGATTCTGTGGGAAACAAAAAGAAAAAAAAAGAGCAAGTGTTGAATGGACCAGAAGAGCGAGTGTTGAATGGACCAGAGAGCGAGTGTTGAATGGACCAGAGAGCGAGTGTTGAATGGACCAGAGAGCGAGTGTTGAATGGACCAGAGAGCGAGTGTTGAATGGACCAGAAGAGCGAGTGTTGAATGGACCAGAGAGCGAGTGTTGAATGGACCAGAGAGCGAGTGTTGAATGGACCAGAAGAGCGAGTGTTGAATGGACCAGAGAGCGAGTGTTGAATGGACCAGAGAGCGAGTGTTGAATGGACCAGAAGAGCGAGTGTTGAATGGACCAGAGAGCGAGTGTTGAATGGACCAGAGAGCGAGTGTTGAATGGACCAGAGAGCGAGTGTTGAATGGACCAGAAAGCGAGTGTTGAATGGACCAGAAAGCGAGTGTTGAATGGACCAGAGAGCGAGTGTTGAATGGACCAGAGAGCGAGTGTTGAATGGACCAGAGAGCGAGTGTTGAATGGACCAGAGAGCGAGTGTTGAATGGACCAGAGAGCGAGTGTTGAATGGACCAGAGAGCGAGTGTTGAATGGACCAGAGAGCGAGTGTTGAATGGACCAGAGAGCGAGTGTTGAATGGACCAGAGAGCGAGTGTTGAATGGACCAGAGAGCGAGTGTTGAATGGACCAGAGAGCGAGTGTTGAATGGACCAGAGAGCGAGTGTTGAATGGACCAGAGAGCGAGTGTTGAATGGACCAGAGAGCGAGTGTTGAATGGACCAGAGAGCGAGTGTTGAATGGACCAGAGAGCGAGTGTTGAATGGACCAGAGAGCGAGTGTTGAATGGACCAGAGAGCGAGTGTTGGATGGACCAGAGAGCGAGTGTTGAATGGACCAGAGAGCGAGTGTTGAATGGACCAGAAGAGCGAGTGTTGAATGGACCAGAGAGCGAGTATTGAATGGACCAGAGAGCGAGTGTTGAATGGACCAGAGAGCGAGTGTTGAATGGACCAGAGCCCCGGTGGCCCCCAGTGCTTTGATCTGGGCGCTGCCGGTACCTTCTTGACCACCTCCGCTGCTTGGCGGGGGACGTCTGCCAGGGCGGACAGGACCAGCCCCACGAGCTCCAGGGCGAATGAGGCGTAGAAGAGGCTGTATCTGGGGATATCCGGCACCTCTCCCTAGACAGGACCACAGGCGGTCCGACAGGGGTGTTACCGGGTTAGAGAGCAGCGTAGGGTATCTTTATATTCATTTAACCTCCGAGCAGCCACTCCCTATTTTGAAGAAATTCCCGCCGAAGGGAGAGGTCTAAAAATATCAGCGTTACTTAAGTTACGGCTGCTGCGTTTGACCCCCTGCCACGACACACACACACACACACACACACACACACACACACACACACACACACACACACACACACACACACACACACACACACACACACACACACACACACACACACACACACACACACACACACACACACCATTCCTGTACACACCAGTCGGAGCGCCTCTCGCAGGATCGTCTGGAAGGGGAAGACGTCACAGCACACCAGGAGCAACCAGAACAGGAAGAGGGTGGAGGAGTCCACGGCCCCTTCCCGTCGCCGCACTCCCTCCTGGTACAGCAAGACCAACATCTGCACAGAAAGCAGGAACTCTCAGCTCCATCCCTAAGCTCTGGGAGCTCAGTGTTACAGAGCAATGTAGAAGGAGAACTGAAACTCTGCCTATGGTCCATTAAAGGGAGGATGGCTGTTAACACGTGAGCTAACAGGACAACGTTCCTGTAACAATAGAGGAAACTAAATTCCCCTATGGTTCTCGTCCATTGAAGGGAACGTCATGATGTTAGCTTCTTAAGGTGTTAGCTTAGCGAAATGATCAAGAAGCGATGGAGGATAGAAACCGCCACGCGGTCCCAGTGTTGGTTGTTGTTGTACCCATGAGATGGCGTAGATAATGGGGTTGACATAGAACACCAATGCATGGCTCCCAGCTCCACTCGGTGCACCGTAGTCCTCTCCTAGCGTCAGGGCCAGGCCAGCGATGGCGATAATGAACAACAGGCCCGCCACCAGCTGAGGAGAGCGGACACAACCAGTGAGGCCCTCTTAGTATGGAGCTCAAACCATGAAGAACGGAAACATTAATTCATCAAACACAATTCATTTTGAATGAATAATACAATTTGACCTTAACTTGTATATGGGTTTTAGATTGAGCCAATACAATTTTATCAAACTATAACGCAATTAATCAGTTTGAATAATATCTTTGAGCGTCGTCTGCACTGGTGCTCCAACAGATGCGACCGACCTGCTTGCTGAGGTACAGCCTGGAGACTTGGGAGGGCTTCCCGCGGCCCCTGAACAGAGCGGCCAGGTGCCAGGGGCCGCAGAGCCAGAGGAAGCCCAGGGGCAGCCACACCAGCACGGTCTGCTCCAGGCACACGGGCAGGTCGGGCTCCGGCGTGTCCAGAAAGGACGCGTTCTGAGAAACACATCAGGAGGATTCAGACAGCCTTATAGAGAACGCTCATGCTAGTGTAGCTATATGTAACAGACAGTATATATTATATAAACAGTATATACAAATACAACTGTCTCAAGGTCAACGGGAGAATAAAGCAGATATATAGAATGAAGCGCTACACTCTAAATTAAAATATGGGGAGGGACAGTTGGGATCAACAAGGGAAAAGAAACTCAACGTCAAATCATTGAAGATCGTTAGATTCCCCTCAGAGATGAATAAAGCAACCATCTTTCTTTCCATCCATTGATAATCTGTTATCGTCGCCTACTGATCCATCCCACAACATCAGTCGTCCGAAAAACGTCTGCAGGGGACACGCGTCTTCTTTGTACATGTAGTCCAAGGCATGTAGGGTCAACAGGAAGGAGGCCAGAACGGTGCTCAGATCATTGAGGCTGTGGCCCGTTGGGCAGATAGACTATCCAGCAGACAGCAGGGGTCCCAGGATGTCGTCCCCCCCCCTCATGTGGGCCAGCCTTTGTGTCGGCCCATGCTCTTCAAGATGGAGGATGTGAGGGGGAATCCTTCACCTTGCCGGAGCGTATCTTTTTACTGGCCAAGCTTTTGTTTGTGCATAACCCTGCACCCAGTGGTGCTGTATCTCGGTTAGGAGCAGGCTGATTCATCTTGTTTCCCTGGCAACGCTGCAATATATCATCCATTGGTTGGTGGCAGGTGTAAACTTTGTACGCGGTAAGGGTGGCACCCAGTCATTATGAACCCCGGGGGTCTTAGTCCACGGATGTTCCTGAGGGGGGCAGGGCGCTGCTGGGGAGAGCTGTGGGGCTTATCAACGAGACTCGGGTATGTAGTCTGCGTTGTGGTCCTCACGTGGTCATCCTGAAGGTTGTCCTCCATCTTCCTGCTGTTCACGTCTCTTCTCTGTCCCCTCGATGTCTTTTGTACCCTCCCAGCTCCCCCATAGGCCCAGACCTGAAGAAGGCCCTCTACTAGTCGTTCTGCGGGGCCACTTTAGGTCACTGGCTCTCGAAGAGATCACTTCTCTTTCCTCTTCGTTTTCACGTCGTGCCCAATTCATTCATCAACATAAATGGCACTACTTTTAAAGTGAAAGTCAGTAGGCCAAAAGATACTACAATAAAACGATTGACATACAATTATAAACATTAACGTCGTTCAAAATTGCTGAGTCACACTCTTTCGTATGCCAACGATTAATGTTTGTTAACAAGAGAAGGTAAAAACACTGAAATAGCAATATGAGTAGTTTGCTGTAGCCTATATTTACTATTTTTTTTATGTTTAATGTGGCTACTCATTGACTCTGCTGTATTTAAATTGTCAAAATCTGACCTTTACACACACACACACACACACACACACACACACACACACACACACACACACACACACACACACACACACACACACACACACACACACACACACACACACACACACACACACACACACACACACACACACCGCTTCCGTTCAGCTAAGAAACCTCAGATCTGATGTTTCCGTTATAAACAGAAGGCACCTCTGATTTACCTTAGAATGGAGAAATGTTATCTTGAAAACTACAAGCAGTAAATTAAAGGCCTATGTTTTCGTTCATATCGGAATGTTTGCGGTTGTTGGTGGACATTCAATCGAAGCACAACGAACATTGTAGTGAGTGAACAAAGTGTTAAAAGTTTCTAAAAAAAATATCCGATCTGATAGATTCACATTTGAATGTTTCACTTTACAGCAAACAATTTAAAATAACTGACATTCTCCACCCTCCTGGTTACACTCACCCAGAAGGTCGAGCCGCAGTATTCGTCCAGAGCCGCGGCAGGCATAGCTGCCTGGAGATGAGCGCCGACGCCGCTCAGATGACCAGACATTAACCCCACCAACACATGTGTCGGTGTCGGGACACTAGCTTTAGGGGCGCCCGCACGCCAGCGGCAATTTCCACGGCTCCAGGGACGGCAGTGTGTGTGACCGCGAAGGACTTTCAGTTATGAAACGTCTAAAAACAGAGCTGACAGTTATAACCTCTTCATTCACACACACAGGATAAGACTAGCACACCCAGTGGTGCTGTATCTCGCGTTAGGAGCCGGCTGGTTAATGTTTAGCCCGAGACTTGCAATGCGTCCTTTAAAGACCGTCCTCAGGGATGGATTTTGACCATTACAAACAATTAGTCACTGCGCTGTAAACAAAAGCAATCACTGCCAAGTAGCCTATTCTAGAACGCTGGCACACTACATAACTGTGGACTGCCTAAATTAGTGACACGATGAACAAGGCTCCTCCCATGCACCATAGTTTGTCCTAACTGGAGAGCTGGGTCGGAGAGCTCTCGTGTCTCAGGCAAAGCAGAGGGGGAAAAAGCATGGGGCAGAAGTGCGAGTTTGAACGTGCCGAGGGGTAGATGAAAGACTGTAGCGGGACTTGCACAACCAGACCCCTCCTCCCCCTTCCTGCCCATGTGTGTTTATGAAAGCGCTCTGTAGCAGGGTTGTCGGGGGATGGGTGGGCGTGGGGTTCACGCACGCTACGTCTTTCACGTAGCATCCCTTTAATTCTCCAGGCTATACATGTGCGTGTGCTTGGCATTCCACCGGTATCAGTGCACGTGGATCTGTATATTTGTCGATGTTTCTATAAAACATGTAGTAAATTATTGTGAGCTTTTCTTTTCTTACATGAACCCACTGCATCCAGAACATCCGTGAATACAGTTAAGGTTAAGGCTCAACCAACAAATATGTTGCTTTGATGCTTGCTCGAGAACAATGGCTCTGAGGTAGGTTGGACGCAGTTAAGAGGGGCCCTGCTGCTAGCCAAGGACATTTGGTTTACAATATGAGAGCGAAGCAGGCCTACCTTCAATCTCTCTCTCTCTCTCTCTCTCTCTGTCCACCTCTCTATATATACCTCTCTCTACATCTGTTCCCCATTCGGAACACGAAAACCTCAAAGAGCTGGTTCCCCAAAACACATCTTAAAACAGAGCTCCACATATTGTTTGGTCTGCCTCTGTGTTCTCCCAGTGTAGGAGGTGATTATCTCTTGGCGTGACCTGTCTGCTCATTACAGCAAACAAACAGGAAATATTAACTTTGCCTTAATTTGATTAAAGATCTGTGCTTGCGGGGAGTGCCTGCTATAAATCCATAAATAGGACAGGTAAGAGGTAAAATGCCATCAGATACCCAATTAGCAATATCCATGCAGTCGTGTGCGTGTGTTAAAGAGAATGAAGTATGTACTACCAAACAATAAACATGGCTTCCATTCAGAGACTCTGCGTAAACAGAGTCTACAGTCCAATGCCTCTCGTGTCCAAAGCCAGAGCAAAGGAAAGAAATGACTATAGCATTTAGCAAGATAGCATGATAAGAATTAGTCATTGCCTAATAAAGTTGAGCTTCAATCACCGTGGCGTGACTCTTTTGGTTACTTACCATATAGCTGGGGATAATATAACTAGGGAAAGGTTATGCAAGGCGCTTCACTCATTGGTCTTTTTCTGTATTGCTGATAGTAAACATGTGTAAAGAAATGTTATGTAGGGTGCTGTACTCATTTGCAGGATGACCCTGACCATCCAAACACTATTTCTTGGTTAATCATTACATCCCTGTTGATAGCAACATCAGACTCACTCAAACATGGATGAGTTTGCAATATTGAGCGTGTGTGTGAGACCAAGGATGGCAGCATGACATCTGCAAATATTCTAAGGCCCAAGTAATTGTACATATTTTTTAAGTATTATAAGGTATCAAATGTATGTGTATATGTCAATATAAAGAGAGTGTCAGGAGTGTGTAAAGCAAGAGAAAGAGTCCACATTCCAATAGAAATGAAGGGAAGTTCAATCAAATGCATCAATGAAAAAGGTATTCAATTTATTAAATTCTCCACAACCTTGACAAATCTCATGGAACGTTGCATTCCAAAGCACAAAAAGTACGGTTGTTATATCAACTTGAGGCGAATCCATCCCATGGTGACATCATCTGATGCCCTCCACACAGCACTGTCACATGGCATTTCTGGCGATTGCGTTGAGGTTGCGAACCTTGCTCGCATCTGCCACCTTCAGGCCATACTCGGGAGCTGAGAAAGAGGCGCCCATCGTCACGGAGCTATTCCTGTGTGGGAGAGCACAGAATCGTTCATGTTAAGTTGCAAGCCATAAAGTAGCCGGTCGTGGGTTGAGGATCTGTGGTAGCCTGTGTGCCCTGGGGTTCGATAAATGAGTTTGTTCCTTGTACTAGCTGGTGACTCAAACTCTTTGTGCGGCCCATCTTAATAATTTACGTTGAAACCCACCTAAACTTCATGGCGGAATCCCGACCCGATCGGGCAGAGCAGTGAAATTCCTGAGCCCTGGATCCTTCCAGAATTCTTTGGAGGTTCCTCTCTGTGATGCCACCACCTGAGTTAAAAACAAACCAAACGTTACAAAATGTCACGTGTCGATTGTGCCAAAGTGCTTATCTTTTACCTATGGCCCAAAATGGTGTACTATAGTCCAACAAGTGGCTCTATGTTGATGATGTCATACCATGAGTCAGCCTTTCAGTGACAAAATGTTTAAAAAAAACAACATCTTCGAAATGGCTTGAAGACTTATCTTACGGTCTTATGGATTCTTATAGATTCACTTGGCAGCACCTTTATGATGCCAAGTTGGTTTTTTCTTAACTGTGTGGAGGATGCATGGAGGACTACCTGTGATAAAATCAGACCCCTGCAATCATCAACCTCGCAAAAACATATTAAGCCTCAGGGCTTAAATATATTCATATTGGTTGATCCATCAATCAACTGTCATAGGACCAAAGCCCCCTATAGTCCCCCATACAGTCATACCCCCATAAAGTACCTCATTTACACACAGATATATAACTCTTGTTGGATAAGGTGAAAGAAGACCAACTGACTCGTACTCACCTGGCATAATGGAAATTCTGCCTTTAGCCTGTCAAAGTGAGAAGATTATGATTATGAAAACATGTAGAGAACAGAGTGTACAGAGTGATAACCTGAGCCCCTGAGCCACGCTCCACCGGTTGGAGCGTGAGCTCCCAGTGTCCCGACCTTCATACCTGTTTAACCAGACGCTTGAGGACAGGCAGACCCTCCAGCGCTGAGCAGTCACAGCCGCTCGTCAGCAGCCGCTGGAACCCCAGAGACATCAACGTCTCCAGCGCCGCCTCGGGGTCCTGCACCATGTCAAACGCTGTAGGGGGGGGGCACCTCTTCAACACACGGGGTTCACCCACCCAGGGGGGGGGCACCTCTTCAACACACAGGGTTCACCCACCCAGGTGGGGGCACCTCTTCAACACACAGGGTTCACCCACCCAGGGGGGGGGCACCTCTTCAACACACGGGGTTCATCCACCCAGGTGGGGACACCTCTTCAACACACGGGGTTCATCCACCCAGGGGGGGGGGCACCTCTTCAACACACAGGGTTCATCCACCCAGGGGGGGGGGCACCTCTTCAACACACGGGGTTCACCCCCCCAGGGGGGGGGGCACCTCTTCAACACACAGGGTTCATCCACCCGGGGGGGGGGCACCTCTTCAACACACGGGGTTCACCCCCCCAGGGGGGGGGGCACCTCTTCAACACACGGGGTTCACCCACCCAGGGGGGGGGCACCTCTTCAACACACGGGGTTCACCCACCTCTTCAACACACGGGGTTCACCCACCCAGGGGGGGGGCACCTCTTCAACACACGGGGTTCACCCACCCAGGTGGAGAGACACCTCTTCAACACACGGGGTTCATCCACCCAGGTGGAGAGACACCTCTTCAACACACGGGGTTCACCCACTTAGGGGCAGACACCTCTTCAACACACGGGGTTCACCCACCCAGGGGGAGACCTCTTCAACACACGGGGTTCACCCACCCAGCCACTATGAGTGCAAGCCGAGGCTGTGAGTTTTTAGAGAACTATCCCAGGATTGAAGTGGTTCTCTAATGTCTAATTGGTGTGTCTTTAAATTGTGATGAACTTCATATGATATACATCTGATATATCATATGAAGTCTGTTCAACTAGAAAATGCTTTTCCTGCTGAAGATGCCGTGAGTGCTATAGTGTTAAAAAATCTTTAATAAAGCTGGCCAGTTTAAGACAAAAGTAATTGTTGAATAGCTTTAAATCAGGTGAAAAGATTTGAACAGGGTTCAAAAGTTTAAAGTCTTCACAGAGTCAACAATGTCAACATGACAAATAATTGGAAACAAATGAAAAGTTGAAAAGTTAAACAAATACCTAAAGTGATAAAGATTGAGTAAAGTTGAACGTTTGAATAAAGTGTAACAACATCTGTGAATATAAGTGTCATGTGTACAGGTAATTGTCCAGCCTGCCCTCTCACCAGAACGCTCTCTTTGGTTTGGGGCAGTGATCATGACTGGACCCCTTCCCCCCCACCTGCCACCGAGCAGCCCTCCCCAGCACCTCCACCCCACCAGGGGCACTCCTCATTTTCTCGTCCATTTCCTAACAGTCTAAAGATGCTGCCATCGTGGCACCCGTTGCACCCTTATCACTCCCTAGAAGGAGGGATCCCTGTTTCTTCTCTCCTTCTCAAATTCCCGATAATTAGGGTCTTTCCTTGCTCTTTGGAGGGGCTTACAGGCTTAGTGTCATAAAACGTGTCCGTGAAGCCCTTTCAGACAGTAACTGTGATCAAGGGCTAATAACATAGGCTTGACTTACTATACAACAAGAGCACCAACAAAACACATTACAGATACCTGTTGTAGCTTTGCCGTCAATTTGAATGATCGCACGCAATTCCAATTAATGATGAATGTTTAGGGATGTGTACATATGTTTGTATGCATGTACATATATGTTCAGGATGATTGCTATTATGCTAAAACTAGTTATATCTTTATATTTAAAAAATATATAATATCTTTTATATTTAATATTCAATATTATAAATGTAATTTTTTGAGGAAATTACTTAACTTTATCTTTAAAACAACATGTAATATATGTCATTGCTTACAAAAGCTCTGGAACACTTTTCCACTATAATACCAGACAAACGGCCACGATTAGAAGATTGAATTTACCTCTGTGGAAGGTGACGGGAAGAGGACGAGAAAGCGCTGTGGATTTAAAAATAAAACAATATGTTATTTTAGTAAAACATGCAACACTTCAACACTGTTACGCTGCAGTTTTAGGTTGCCTCCCTTTTCCCTAGCAAGTGACGTAGCAAACACTAAAACTTCAGTTACACATCGAATGCTCTATAAATACAGTAAAAACAGTAAAGAATACTTCAGTTCAGAATGAATGAAACTTGCTTCTCTCACCATGACATCATACATAATGCTACCTGAGTAAGGGCATTCTAAAGATGGTATCTATAAATGTGCCAGCTGGGTAAGAGTTCAGCTCTGTCTATTCACCGTGTCTCGAAACAGTTAATAGAATGACTATTGCCAGTTATATCAGTAACATTCTCCCTACTCGATTGCCTTATCGGCTAAAACCCACCTCCAGAATGGTAAACACTGTTTCTTTTGCTCAGATGTCAAGGCTGTAGCTCAACATAAGTACATAGTGGTGTAGCGTGTTGTCGTGTCCAGGGTGATCCACTCCCACACTAAAGGTCCTGGGTTCGAGTGCCAATGTCCACAGCCAATCTCTGTATGCGTCGTTGAGCAAGATGTCTCACCCTATTACCTCTATATGAATATTATGAAGTGACGGCTTTGGATACTTGTGATTTACAGCAGTCTATTTTGTTTAATCTAAGTTGCTAAACTAATGCTTTCTGAGTATTATTTCAGCCCAGGCCAATGATGTCATGAGCGGCATGCTGCTGAAGGGGAGCTTTACAGGACAAGGACTATTATAAAGGACAAGATTAACTCGAAGGTACCCAGTACCTAAAGGAGGGGTTAACCCAAAGGTACCCAGTACCTAAAGGAGGGGTTAACCCAAATGTACCCAGTACCTAAAGGAGGGGTTAACCCAAAGGTACCCAATACCTAAAGGAGGGGTTAACCAAAGATACCCAGTACCTAAAGGAGGGGTTAACCCAAAGGTACCCAATACCTAAAGGAGGGGTTAACCCAAAGGTACCCAATACCTAAAGGAGGGGTTAACCCAAAGGTACCCAGTAACTAAAGGAGGGGTTAACCCGAAGGTACCCAGTAACTAAAGGAGGGGTTAACCCAAAGGTACCCAGTAACTAAAGGAGGGGTTAACCCGAAGGTACCCAGTAACTAAAGGAGGGGTTAACTCAAAGGTACCCAGTAACTAAAGGAGGGGTTAACTCAAAGGTACCCAGTAACTAAAGGAGGGGTTAACCCAAAGGTACCCAGTAACTAAAGGAGGGGTTAACGTGAAGGTACCCAGTAACTAAAGGAGGGGTTAACCCAAAGGTACCCAGTAACTAAAGGAGGGGTTAACCCAAAGGTACCCAGTAACTAAAGGAGGGGTTCAACCAAAGGTACCCAGTAACTAAAGGAGGGGTTAACTTGAAGGTACCCAGTAACTAAAGGAGGGGTTAACCCAAAGGTACCCAGTAACTAAAGGAGGGGTTAACTCGAAGGTACCCAGTAACTAAAGGAGGGGTTAACTCGAAGGTACCCAGTAACTAAAGGAGGGGTTAACTTGAAGGTACCCAGTAACTAAAGGAGGGGTTAACTTGAAGGTACCCAGTAACTAAAGGAGGGGTTAACTCAAAGGTACCCAGTAACTAAAGGAGGGGTTAACCCAAAGGTACCCAGTAACTAAAGGAGGGGTTAACCCGAAGGTACCCAGTAACTAAAGGAGGGGTTAACTCGAAGGTACCGTAACTAAAGGAGGGGTTAACCAAAGGTACCCAGTAACTAAAGGAGGGGTTAACTCGAAGGTACCCAGTAACTAAAGGAGGGGTTAACTCGAAGGTACCCAGTAACTAAAGGAGGGGTTAACTTGAAGGTACCCAGTAACTAAAGGAGGGGTTAACCAAAAGGTACCCAGTAACTAAAGGAGGGGTTAACCAAAGGTACCCAGTAACTAAAGGAGGGGTTAACTCGAAGGTACCCAGTAACTAAAGGAGGGGTTAACTCGAAGGTACCCAGTAACTAAAGGAGGGGTTAACCAAAGGTACCCAGTAACTAAAGGAGGGGTTAACCAAAGGTACCCAGTAACTAAAGGAGGGGTTAACTTAAAAGGTACCCAGTAACTAAAGGAGGGGTTAACTTGAAGGTACCCAGTAACTAAAGGAGGGGTTAACGTGAAGGTACCCAGTAACTAAAGGAGGGGTTAACCAAAGGTATCCAGTAACTAAAGGAGGGGTTAACCAAAGGTACCCAGTAACTAAAGGAGGGGTTAACCAAAGGTACCCAGTAACTAAAGGAGGGGTTAACTCGAAGGTACCCAGTAACTAAAGGAGGGGTTAACTTGAAGGTACCCAGTAACTAAAGGAGGGGTTAACTTGAAGGTACCCAGTAACTAAAGGAGGGGTTAACCCGAAGGTACCCAGTAACTAAAGGAGGGGTTAACGTGAAGGTACCCAGTAACTAAAGGAGGGGTTAACTCGAAGGTACCCAGTAACTAAAGGAGGGGTTAACCCGAAGGTACCCAGTAACTAAAGGAGGGGTTAACTCGAAGGTACCCAGTAACTAAAGGAGGGGTTAACGTGAAGGTACCCAGTAACTAAAGGAGGGGTTAACTCGAAGGTACCCAGTAACTAAAGGAGGGGTTAACTTGAAGGTACCCAGTAACTAAAGGAGGGGTTAACTCGAAGGTACCCAGTAACTAAAGGAGGGGTTAACTTGAAGGTACCCAGTAACTAAAGGAGGGGTTAACTCGAAGGTACCCAGTAACTAAAGGAGGGGTTAACTCGAAGGTACCCAGTAACTAAAGGAGGGGTTAACTTGAAGGTACCCAGTAACTAAAGGAGGGGTTAACGTGAAGGTACCCAGTAACTAAAGGAGGGGTTAACTCGAAGGTACCCAGTAACTAAAGGAGGGGTTAACTTGAAGGTACCCAGTAACTAGAGGGGTTAACTCGAAGGTACCCAGTAACTAAAGGAGGGGTTAACTTGAAGGTACCCAGTAACTAAAGGAGGGGTTAACTTGAAGGTACCCAGTAACTAAAGGAGGGGTTAACGTGAAGGTACCCAGTAACTAAAGGAGGGGTTAACTTGAAGGTACCCAGTAACTAAAGGAGGGGTTAACCCGAAGGTACCCAGTAACTAAAGGAGGGGTTAACGTGAAGGTACCCAGTAACTAAAGGAGGGGTTAACTCGAAGGTACCCAGTAACTAGAGGGGTTAACCAAAGGTACCCAGTAACTAAAGGAGGGGTTAACTTGAAGGTACCCAGTAACTAAAGGAGGGGTTAACTTGAAGGTACCCAGTAACTAAAGGAGGGGTTAACTCGAAGGTACCCAGTAACTAGAGGGGTTAACTCGAAGGTACCCAGTAACTCCATGCAGAGCTTGGCGTCCACCCGTCCGTCCTCCGTCAGGACCCCCAGCACCAGCCCGTCCGCCCCGTTGCTCTTCATCAGCTGGATGTCCCTCCTCATCACCTCCACCTCCTGCTCCGAGTACAGGAAGTCCCCCCCTCGCGGGCGGATCATGACGTAGATCGGGACTTTGACATTCTGCTTCACCACCTGCAGGAGTCCTGAACCCGACGGCGGTGCCGGGAGGTCGTGAGGCCGTGTGGCCAGCAGGGGGGGTGGAACCAGACTTTTGTTATTTTGTGTGATTTTTGTTATTATCGTTTCCTTACAAATCTTCCCTAGACAGCATAACGTTCCATGTTTATGTGAATTGGTTTGGATTTCCGGTTGTGAAAGAATATTATGGGAAATGTTAATCATGTTCTATGATGAAATATTTGCAGATGCCATCTGCATCTGTGACATGGAAAATATGAGAACATGGTACATCCAAAAGGACCGGTTTTCCCTCCCCAGTATTCCTTAGTTTGAGTATCTCTGTGTCTCACCCACACTGGGCGTCAGCCCGCCCTCCAGAAGGCTGGAGCACAGTTCCAGCCGCCCCGCCCCTAAGAGGAAAGACAAACGGTTGGACCAGCATTGATCTAATCCAGGGGTCACCAACACTGCCCGCGGGCCCCAGGGCGCCCGCAAGGACCACATGAGGCGCCCGCAGGCCTGTTCTAAAAACAGCACTACTCATTCTTGAACAACTCTTTCCAACCTTTTTTAAGTCATTGTTGATAATTGTTGTGAGAAATCATTAACATGACTTAATTAATTAACATGTCTTCACATAGATGAGTATCATTAATTATTAATAGTAATATATAACTAAAGGCAAACTGAGCAAATTTGTCATTTCAGAAGAGTTTATAGAACTGGGTGCCCTTCGTATGACTCAGTGCCCATGAAGTAGCTCTCAGGTTCAAAAAGGTTGGTGACCCCTGATCTAATCCCATGACAACAAATGGGGCAGTACTCATTGTACTCATTAGTAGTGCAATGTTATAAGATTAAATTAAATGTTTATTATGCAAAGCATGTTCACAACTGACCCTGTCCGTTCATAATTATGTGTTCTTACTTTTGCACCAGAGAATACACCAGACCACACAGCGTGTTCCACCAACCTCCGCGTTCAGCGTTCACCGCAGACTCAACAGAATCCACACACACCTCCATCAAGAAGCCTTCCGCCATCCTCCTGTCTGATCTCTGTGTGTGTGTGTGTGTGTGAGTGCGTGCGTGCGTGTGTGTGTGCGTGTGTGTGCAGCATTGGTGAGCATGAGGGTGTGGTGTGTGTTGGGAGGGGAGGAAACCAAAATAAAAAATTATACACATAATTGTAATATGCAATAACTGCAAGGTTAATAATGTTGATACATTTTAGAAGTGACATAGAATATGCTTTATACAGACTGAATGCATACATTTGAATTAAATTTGATTAAAACCGTAAAAGATCAAGCACAAAAGCCAAGAATACTTGTTAATGTATTTAACATGAATATCTTAAAAAATATTTCATACAATGCTTTGGTCTATAGCAAATTATTACGAGTAAAATGCAGCCCCCCCTGGCCCCTGCAGTAGTCTAGTAGTAGGCTAGGTCGCCTAGACTTAGTTTAATCCATATTTAGAAACACACTTATGAAACTAACAGCAGTTCACACTGAAAATAGATAAAATTCAAACAATCAAAAAGGGAATAACATCTTCAAGAAATACGACAAAGCTTATTCAATTTATTACGTATTCGATCCCAGGACACCCGTGACGTCACGGTTCACAGTGGACGTGCTTCCCTGTGTTAGGAAACATGCTGTCGTAACGATTTACCTAAGCACTGCCTGGCACATCTACCTAGCGGGACCGAACCAGTACCTGCTCAAAGATGCTTTCGTTAAGGACCCTGTTGTTTTGTGGTGGTAGAAATGTCGGAAAGGGCCTGCAATCGAACAATGTGAGTAAGGTTACAGTACGCTTAGCTCGTTTAGGAAGCTAGGCTAAAACTATGTATCAAAGGTCAGCTGCTGCTGTATCGTTAGCGCGCAAGCGATTGAATCAAGTTGTTCTTTGTTTACCATGCTCCTACAAGAAGCGAATGCATTTGACACATTAGTTCAATACAAATACATGCCATTTTAACTGAGTTACTGTATAAGAGGATACATGCTAGCTTGTTTAGCTACCTTACCTAAGCAGTTACACTGTGCAGCAGTGGTTGTCACGTCCTTGAATGGTTTCCTGGAGTATCCAATTAACTTCCTGATTCATCCAACTAATCACCTCCCTGATTCGTATCACAGAAGAGTCCACATTTGCGGCAATGGCTGGTGAAGAGAGGGCAGAGCACCATCACAGCGGAGGTAGGGGCTCCCACGGCCCGGGCTGCAGGCGCCGTCCCAAACGCAGCCTCCAATCGCATCGTTGGTCGCTGGTTGCTGGGCTGCAGCGGGTTGGTGGTCGGGGCTGTGGTCCTGGGGGGAGTCACAAGGTGAATCATTAGCTTATGACCGGGAGTGAGTCCTTACGTGTAGATGTTTATCCTTGATTCTATTTATGTATTTTAAATGTGTTCATTCATTCATTCATTTAGCAGTGTTTTCATGTTGTTTTTGCTTAATTGAACAGGTTGACCGAGTCGGGACTGTCCATGGTGGACTGGCATCTGGTGAGAGAAATGCGACCCCCTCGGACCCCAGAGGAATGGGAGGCCGAGTTTGCAAAGTACCAGCAGTTTCCAGAGTTTAAAATGTAATTGTCCCCCTTTATACAACCAAAGGCATTTAGGCTTACGATGATTTACATTTCACCTTTTTCCTAAATACGTTTCACACGATTTAAATTATTATTTATTAGTTTGTGAATTTAATTTTCAGAATGAACCACAACATGACCCTACCGGAGTTCAAGTTCATCTTCTACATGGAATGGGGCCACCGCATGTGGGGCCGCCTGGTCGGGCTGGCCTACATCCTGCCCACCGTGTACTTCTGGAAGAAGGGCTACTTCACCCGCTCTCTGAAGGGGCGCGTGGTCGGCCTGTGTGGGTTCGTCTTCTTCCAGGTAAACGGGGACCAGCCGCTCGAGGGTAGTTGGTGTGACCAGCGTGTGCTCTACAGTATTCCTTTAATTGAATTAATTTTAAGACAGAACTTGAAATGGGATGTGAGGCGAATTGCAATATATTGTCACTGTGTAACTTTAAATATTAACTTGGATATCGAACAGGCGCTCTTATCCAAAGCGCCTTACAGTGATGTCATTAATCGATAGTAAAGGGTGAGGCTTCCTGCTCAAGGTGGTCATCAGGTTGACGCTGGAGTGTGTGTGTGTGTGTGTGTGTGTGTGTGTGTGTGTGTGTGTGTGTGTGTGTGTGTGTGTGTGTGTGTGTGTGTGTGTGTGTGTGTGTGTGTGTGTGTGTGTGTGTGTGTGTGTGTGTGTCCACAGGGCCTGCTGGGCTGGTACATGGTGAAGAGTGGCCTGGAGGAGAAGCCCGAGTCCCACGACGTGCCGCGGGTCAGCCAGTACCGGCTGTCGGCTCACCTGGGCTCTGCCCTGCTGCTGTACTGCGCCAGTCTGTGGACCGGCCTCCAACTGGTGCTGCCCGTCAACAAGGTATGCTCCAGACCAACCAGGTTAGAGGGATGACCGTGAAGCTGGAGCTCCTGGCCTAGTGGTCTGAGGAGGAACGCCTCCAGAGGGCAGGGTACCGTGGCTGTTTAATAGTCAGTGTCTGCTTTGTTAAAGGGAATTCTTCTTATTTTAATAAGTCAGTCTCAAAACGCTTGAGCGGCCCAGATGCAAACTACATTTCAAGGCATAGCCGTTCCTAGCCTGTCTAGACAGACAGACAGACAGACAGACAGACAGTAAAGATCCATAACCTTCAGAAGGGATTCATGAATAAGGTCCGCTAAATGATCTAGACCGGAATGTGAAATTGGTGTAAACAATAAATGACTTGAATATTAACAAGTTAAAATGAAACCGTAATGGGTTTGTCTGAAATTTCTGTGTTTTGGTTTTCCAATCCCTCCTCTCTTCCTGATTGTTTTCCATCGATCTCCCTTCAGCTGGCGGACACGGCCCGCCTCACTCAGCTGAGGCGCTTTGCCAAAGGCACTGGGGGTCTGGTCTTCCTCACCGCTCTGTCTGGTGAGGAACCTCCCGCTTCTTCACGTGCACAAAGCAAGCCCTTTCATACGCTCATATCCATCTGTGAGGCATCTTTTAAACACTGATGTATGTTCTTGAACACGTGTCTTAGGGGCGTTTGTGGCGGGGCTAGACGCTGGCCTGGTGTACAACTCCTTCCCCAAGATGGGCGAGCGATGGATCCCAGACGACCTGCTGGCCTTCTCCCCCACGCTCAGGAACCTCTTTGAGAACCCCACCACTGTACAGTTTGACCACAGGATCCTGGTACGGCCCGAGCCTATTCCTCCATCTTTGATTAAGTAACGTCAGGATCTGGTCGTAACCCTTACTGCTACGAAGGCTTCTTAAGGCGCTCGTGTTTCTGCTCTTGTCCCCAGGCCGTCTCCTCTCTGACCGCCATCACTGGTCTGTACGCGTATTCCAGACGGGTGGCACTGCCCAGGAGGGCCCGGGTCGCCATCAGCCTCCTCACAGCCATGGCCTACAGCCAGGTAGTACATCTACAGCATTTAGCAGAAGATTTTATCCAAAGCGAATTTGTCAGAATAATAGTGTGTAAGGGGAAGCGAAGCGTGTGGAGGTCTGTAGAACAGAATGGACCCTCCCAGTAACCACTGACTCTTTAGGTCAGATGTGGAGGTCTGTAGAACAGAATGGACCCTCCCAGTAACCACTGACTGTCTCTTTAGGTCAGATGTGGAGGTCTGTAGGACAGAATGGACCCTCCCAGTAACCACTGACTGTCTCTTTAGGTCAGATGTGGAGGTCTGTAGAACAGAATGGACCCTCCCAGTAACCACTGACTGTCTCTTTAGGTCAGATGTGGAGGTCTGTAGGACAGAATGGACCCTCCCAGTAACCACTGACTGTCTCTTTAGGTCAGATGTGGAGGTCTGTAGAACAGAATGGACCCTCCCAGTAACCACTGACTGTCTCTTTAGGTCAGATGTGGAGGTCTGTAGGACAGAATGGACCCTCCCAGTAACCACTGACTGACTCTTTAGGTCAGATGTGGAGGTCTGTAGGACAGAATGGACCCTCCCAGTAACCACTGACTGTCTCTTTAGGTCAGATGAGGAGGTCTGTAGAACAGAATGGACCCTCCCAGTAACCACTGACTGTCTCTTTAGGTCAGATGTGGAGGTCTGTAGGACAGAATGGACCCTCCCAGTAACCACTGACTGTCTCTTTAGGTGGCCCTCGGTATCGGCACGCTGCTGCTGTACGTCCCAACGCCCCTGGCAGCGACTCACCAGTCCGGCTCAGTGGTCCTCCTCTCGTTGGCCATCTGGGTCCTGGCAGAACTCCGCAAGGTGGCCAAGTAGAATGCCTGCCTCTTCTACGGACCCCTTGGGGATCTTCCGGCCACACCCGTGGTCCTCTCAGAGTCCCGGTGGTCATCTCGGTCACTGTCGAAGACGAATGGACTCGTTCTCTACCGAGGGAAATCGCAGGAGCAATGGCTGACGGAAAGTAGATATGGATTTTTGCGGTGAAGTCTTCTTTATGGCCCCATAGCATCACAATTGATCGTTCAACCGCAAGGTCCGATATGGTCTGTGAGGGTGTTTCCTGACTGAAGAAATTGTTTTGGAAAACACACATCTTGTGGGACTTGGGGTGTCTTGATTTACTGGGTGTTACAGAGCTTTTATGCAAAAACAATATACGCCTATTAACCATATTTATAAACAGCGTTAGACCACTGTGTGTGTTAGAGTTGTTATCTTGTTGGTGCCTGATGCAAAAGACGGTGATTTCTCTCTTACCTGTTGCCTTTTCGACGATTTATCTCACTGAAAGATACAAATCACAACCCAACACATAATTCATAAAAAAATCTATTCTGTGTGTAACCAACATCCTAGGATACGATTAGGAATATATATGGATGAACAAATTCTAAACATACACTTGAATGCGACGCTTATGTGTTATATTATCTAATCATGACATTGTGCTTCTTAAAATATTCTCAAACATTTTGTATTTTGATACCATATATTGAAGTTAACTGGACCAATCGCAAACACTAGAGGTATCCTTGGTCTGGTTATGCACTGCTTAGTTTGTAGTTTGTCTTTATAAATCCAGTTAAAGCAAATATATTTGGAAGTGGCGAGAGGAAATCTCATGGAATTATGTTATACTTTGTATTAAGTTATTGTCTTCAAGCTTTTGATAAATACAGCAATGTAATAAATGAACTGAATCATTACCTTTACTTTTCTGTCATCCAGAAGTGTGACAGTGTTGAATAAAGGAGAGGCCATGATGGTTGATGGTATTAACGCTTCAATTCAAACGTCAATCTTTGCATAGCAATGGTAGGTTTATTGTCTCTGTACAAAATATACACATCTCAAATATGCAATGCAACCAGTTGAGGCTAGGTAACTAGACACACTCATTACAACAGATTAGTAGGTTATCATTGCCCCTAGACACAGTACATGCGGGTATACAGACAGGTCGAACCCTAGGTCAGGAATGGAAGTTACTTAAGAAACAGCTGCAAGGAGGGATCCAAGCTAGACTGTCATTGGGACCAAAACATTTCCAAGAGAGAAATATACTTAAAAATAAATCACAAATAGTCGTGTTGTTTTAGGTCCTGATTCAAGCTTCATATTTGAGTTCACCTGACTGGATGATGTGTTGAGGACATCTAATGTTTTTTTTTTACCTATGTCGTTTTATTTCTCTGATAAAGAAGGTAGAGTGAGTGGAACATTTTTAGATGATGTTTCTGAGATCATTATTGCTTGCCACGTAAGTGTCTGGCCATTTAAAAATACCTCACAACATGTTAGTGACTCACTATCCTGTTGAACCTATTGCACGTACACTTTCAGTAGCTCAGATAATTACGGACAGTTAATAATAACTAGGTATAAAGTATTACATAAAAAAGCTATATTCGTCAAAACCCTAACATTGGGGTCGGCAACCTCGAACAGTTTAATATCTTGGATCACCGCCTTATCGATGGGCAGCATGTCTCCCTCTATCTCCCCTCACAAGGGGTGGGAGTCCCTCCCTTATCCATGGCTCTCTCTGCATCCTCGTGTGGAACTGTGACTCTTTGGTGTTGATAGAAAGAGGGAGAATGTGGGAAGGGGGCACGGGAATTCTTAACAGTACCTT